>NC_136264.1:111554429-111634429 GCF_964187855.1 Myxine glutinosa
CTTTGCTTCGCTTCAGCCGTTTTCACCGCATTCAGACGTTTATCTGGTGTGTGTGTGTAACGTGGATTTTGAAGGTAAATCTGCGGGTCGCCGATTTGGAGCCGTGAAACGTCCATACCTGAGGGTGTGATTTCTCAGTCGCCTGGAGGGCGCCTTTGGATTTCCCCGTCGCCTTGAGGGCACCTTTGCGCAGCTTTGGCCACGTGGCTGTGGCTGTCATCCGAACGGGATTCTGGTCTCGATTAGACATCGTTCTGACGATCGCTGGAGCGGATCGACTTTGGCTTGATGCCGGAATACGACTTTGGCTGGATGCCGGAATACGACTTTGGCTTTATGCCGGAATACGACTTTGGCTTGATACGGGAATAGAGACATTGGGAATCTTCTTCTTTTCGCTCACTTGGAGCACAGTGAGTTATATTGTACGAACCTGATGGTACCATCATAGGAATGATATACTATTTGTTGTACAATTGATTATTATTGTTTTTGTGTTGTTATTCTTGTGTGATCTTAATACAATATTTGTTGGTTGGTAACAATTGGTGTGACTTCACCATTGATCTTTGACATACAGAATAACACATTTTTCTGCCGTGACTCCTCTCGGGGCTCGGAGGTACACCGTGACCAGGGGGTTTGGGGAGGAGCACGTAACAGTATGTATGTATGTATGTATGTATGTATGTGTGTGTAGTTGGTTGTTTATCTCAATTTGCAAGTTTCACAAGGTGGAATGGAGTCCTCCCAGGTCTCGAAGTATCCACCTCCTCTTCTGTAAGGGATCATGGTTCATGGACCAAACTGTTCAACTTTTTCAGAGTTTTGTTCCAAGGGCTCTTTTCAGGATCGTCTCCGAACCCCGGATTGCCTCCAGTTGTCGTTGATTTGTGGTAATATTCCCGGGGATTGTTTTTTAAATCAAAGTGAGCTTCTTCTTCATCATTACTGTTGCTCTAGTTATTACTGGTACAATTTCGATGCTCTTCAGTTTCCAAGATCTCTTGACCTTATTTTTGAGGTCCTGGTATTTGGTCATTTTTTTGGAATTCTGCTTTACTTAGGCCAAAATCGCTGGGTACTGATATCTCGATCAGAAATGATGTATTTTCCATTTTGTTCTTGAGTACAATATCCGGATGCAATGCTTTGTTTTCTATGTTCATGCTCGATGGAATCATCAGGTCGTACGTGAGCAAGACGTCCTCATTTTCAATGGTTGCCCTTGGTTCGTGTTTCCATGAGTTTCCTGGAACTGGGATGTTTATGTTTTTGCAGATATGCCAATGAATCACTTTGCATACTTTGTTGTGCCGTTGTGTGTAAAGTTGTTCTGATAATAGTTTTTTGCATCCCAAGAGCAGGTGACCTGTACTTTGTTTCTGTCTTTCAGAATCTACACTTGTCCACCTGTCTCAGTCCCGCCATCTTTTGTGTGTGTGTGTGTGTGTGTGTGTGTGTGTATGTGTGTGTATGTATGTGTATGTATGTGTGTGTGTGTGTGTGTGTAACCCCAACACCCGTCAGACATGTGTACACTCAATACAGAGATGGACCTCAGAGTAAGCCCACGATGGTCAATGGGCTTCCCCTGCACCTCTTGTAGCCATTCTATTTCCATTGTAGTCATCACGACCGCTGCGATTGTTCCATATTTTCCTCATTCCTGAGCGAGTCAGGTATGGCAGGGCTGGATGTGACCCGTGATTTATTCTCCCCATCCAGCGTCCACGGTATGGTCGGACGAGTGGAAGAAAAAAAGGGAGGGGAAGGTGTAATGAGACGGCATAGCTGCACAAAGGAATGCGTGTGTGCACGGCACAGATAAACACAGGTGCCCGAGTCGTGGTGGACCATCAGCTCCCCACCGCTTACGCGTCCCCCCCCCCCCTCACCACCCCAAAACAATCAATGCCGCTCCATCACGAGCTGGCGTAAGCAGCTCGGTGAGAACACCTGGTTTTAGATTAGCTTGATCTTACTGTTCCCATCGTATTCACCTGCGTTTTCCCCACTATGCCGACTTAGCAACAACACACCTGCAGTCCAGACTCCTATAGTCAGCTTTTTGCTTACGCTGTTTTTTGCCTTTTGTCTGCTGACGTTTGCCTTACAATTCTGTAAACGATGCACCACCTGCGTCTGCACTTCGGTTGCTCAAAAGGTTCTCAGAATGAGATGCTAACAACAGTCCAATAAACTACATTACATGTGTATACATATTATGTACCATCATTGAGGCAATTCATAATACAATACAACAGCCTTTAGACATCACACACACACACACACACACACACACACACACACACACACACACACACACACACACACACACATATATATATATATCACTGCTTGAGGCAGTGATAAAAGGAGGATTTTATCTCATTGCCATGTGAATGTTGAAAAGCAATAAAGAACTTTCAAAATGACTATAAATGCTAAACTAGAACGCCACTCACTCAGTAAAGCGCATACTCCCGCCGTGGGTCAAGTTGGAATAGTACGATTTCACAAAAGTTTGAGGGAGTAGATCAGTGACAACACAAGACAAGACAACACAAGACAGACACTGCACAGACATATATATATATATATATATATATATATATAGAAGATAATGTTAAAAAAAAAACAAGGCAATTTCACTTACATTTTCGGATTCAGCGTTCAATTCCATATAGGTGAGTGTATTTTGAGGCATGTGTGACTTCAAATAAAATTGTGAGCCAGGAAAAACGTTAGTTTCATTCCTTAGGGATACAACATGTAAAACTGGCCCAAACGTCAAAACAAACCTCGCTCATTTTAAGTCGCACAAGCTAATGCGACCACTCATTCTTCTGGGAAGAATCCCGTGCACATGCTTGTCACACTTATAACTCACCTAAGTCTTTATAAGTTCATCAAATACTGACACCGCGATTGACATTCGCTGAGGTAAATGTTGATATCCCTTCTGAGGTAAACCCCCCCCCCCCCCCCCCCAAAACAGTTTTAAAGCATTATACGTATCAAACGATACATTTTATGACATGGGGAAACCTAATACACACTTTGGTGGTTTTAAAATGACAGAATGTGTTTATTAGAAAGAAAAAAAAATGAACATTGAAGACGACGCTGCTAAAAAATACACCGCTCTAACGCATAACCACGAGTTTAAACTACATTTACAACAAATATGAAAACTATTTTCATATCACAATGTTAAATATAGAATATATAGAAGATAATGTTAAAAAAAAATGAGCCCTATCTTCCAATGGTAAAAAATCCTTCAAAAAATTCCTGGATCGGGAATAATATCCTGAGCTCCACCAAAAACTAATCAATTCTTCCTTATCCCAAGGGCAATCATCCCACCAGCTTTCTTCCAAATCCGTTCAGAACTTTTCCAGATATCTTGTTCACAAACACACGAACACACACACACACACACACGATCGAATGCATTACTCCCTGGCGGGAGTAATGAGGCCTTTTGCACATGCGCTGTGTGTGTTTACACTGACTCGGTTCAGCTCTTCAGGTACTTTTAACCTGCCATTATGAGTGCAAAATATGTGATTAAAATTGTGTGTTAAACATAATTTTCAGCATTAAGACAATAAGAGTGGCTATTTCATAATGGTTAATCATAATTGTTGTGTTCCTAAATGAAAATCCAACTCAGTAATATAGGAATACTAGAAATATTTGTACATGAGAGATGTTGGGTTCATACCATTTCCTGTTTAAAGTACAAGCGAGTGGTGGCAGTGTATACAACACATAATATAGACACACACACACACACACACACACACACACACACACACACACACACACACATCTCCTTTTAGCAATAGATGCAAAAAATATCTCTTGTGGCCCTAGAACCAAACAAACAATATATTTATAACAGCCCTCAGAGCCCCCGTAGCCCCATCCCGACCCCCCATCTCCCAACATGATAAATAGTAAATATCATCATTTAAAACTTACCTTGTACATTCACAAGCCAAAGACATGTCCTTCCCATCGGTGTTCAGAATAACCTAATCCAGATACACAGTCCATTCAGTGGTAGCGATCCATCAGTGGTTTGTGTAGCACACTTCTCTCCACTCGGGCCTTGAACCGGCCCACATGGTTGGGAATCTGCAGTATGAGCAGCTGCCCTAGGGTGGTCCAAAAAACATCGATCTCTCCGATTTTGATGCTCTACTGGATTATTGTTAGAAATGGTCTAAAACATTCACCCACCAAATATTTTCGCTCAATTCCATCTAGAAACTCATACACACTTCAATTGAAATATGGCGTTTTTCACCAAATTTGGCTAAATGAGAACAATCCAATAGCAACCTAGGTGGAAAAAGTACATGCACTATTGTACTAAGCCATTTTGTGGTTCATGACTTTTTGCATGCGCTTGCGCCTGTAAGTGTGAAATCATCATGGTCGAAACATGTTTGACAATGCTTGAAACATGTTTGAAACATGTTCATACATGTCTGACTCATGTTTCGACCATGAGGACTTCACAGGGGTATGTACCATCAATGACATTATTTAGGGAAAAAATATTTCTAAAGTCTTTGTAAGCCTCTCAACATGGACGATTTTCATTAAAATTGACCAAAATGACAAATTTATATGTTGAGTGTGTATGAGTTTATAGATGACTCAGATGCAAAATATTTTTTGGGTGAATGATTTAGACCATTTCTAACAATAATCCAATAGAGCATCAAAATCCAGATAAAAAAGTGATTTTTTTGCATTTCTGGACCACCCTAAGCTGCCCGTTCAGCGAGCTGAGAAAGTTATCCAAGTGTTTCGTTGTGCAGAAGCACGGCCCTTTCTCTCAGGTACTTTTCCAAGTATTTTCGACTTATTTTAGAGATTTGTGAACCATTTCAGGTAACAATCCTTATCCGGGACACGAGATACTTTCTTTCACCCTGAACACGCAAGTTTCCTGGAGTTTCCTTGCATGCGCACCGAGCATTCTTGGGCAGATAACATCATTTTGAAAGTTGCGTATAACAGTTTAATTTAAAGTTATGATGGTGGAGACTAAAACAGCGAACCACCATTCTTATGTGGCCATGGAGAACACTGAATACTATCTTAGCAACTTGTGATAAACCTAGAGGTAAGGAAAGTAAAGTTGAAAGTACTGACTTGGACGTGACTTGGCTGTATTTTGTAATTTATGAATTATTTGATCACAACAGCAACACTTAGTTTCTTTGACTTTTTGAGCTTAGTCTCTCCACCCCGAACAATCCCTCATCAACCCATGGATAGGGAGGGCGACAATGATATTTGAAGATCTTTTCTTCAAAGACATTGATTTTCATGGAAGAAACTATTTTTGTTCCCAAATTTGTTTTTGTTTGTGGTCACAGCATTTACAGAAACCATTTTGCACAAGCTCCTTTTTGCTCGCTCTGTGGTTTGTATTTCAGTCTTTTATTTTCCATTATGAGACATCTAATCAGGGTGATGAAATAAATAAATAAAAAGTACACATAAGAGAGGTTGGAAGGTTAATGTTCTGACAATTAAGTGGTAATGCACAGGTGTATCACAAGGTATAGGGAGATGACACGAGATGATGATAGGCTGTCATCATGAAGGATTAGAGAGGAGATCAAAATTGAACAAATCGTCTGGCAATAAAACAGTCCACACAAAAATGGCATAGAAGGGAATCCTGGAGACCCAGGAAGTTTGTGCTTTATTTGAACATTGAGACAAGGTTCTAATACAACAATGTATGGGGTATCATGGCAGAGGAGGGGCACGCGTTGAAATGAAATCAGAGTATCACGATGAAACATAAATGTATATTAAAAAAATTATTATTACCTCCGCCACTGAAAATAGATGGAGGTTATGTTTTCACCCCTGTCTGTCTATGAACAGGATATCTCAAAACATGAAGGACGGATTCGGACGAAACTTGGGGGACAGGTTGGTGGGGGTGTGACAAGGAAGACTCAATTCAATTTTGGTGAAGATTCGAATCTGGATCCAGATCAGAGATTTAAAAAAAAGATCTTCACCATTGAGTGATCGGACAAAAAAACGATATATAGCACCATATCTCAAAAAGTTATGGACGGATTCAGATGACACTTGGTGGACAGGTCGGGTGTGTGACAAGGAAGAGTCGATTATATTTTGGTGAAGATCCAACTACGGATCCGGATTCGAGTCTTTTTTTATATTCTTAAGTGATTCTTCATCATCGAGATATAGGGCCAAAAACGATATATAGCTTGATATTTCAAAATGTTGTGGACGACTTATGACAAAACGAGGTGGATGAGTTGCTTAGGTGACAAGAACAAGCCGGTTCGATTTTGGATCAGGTCTGAATCCAGATCTGGCCTACAGGTGGGGTACAAAACGTAAACTTTTCAGCCTGGTGGAGGTATGCACTCTACCAAGTGTCATTCTAGTATTATTAAATGTTTTCAGTTACATGGAAGTAAATTGTGGAACAATTAATCCTGATCATATTACTTTGCAATTGGTCACTGGCTTCGACACCAATACAATTTTGTACTATTGTACACCAATACCAAATTTGTACACCAAATTTGTACACCAAATTTGTACCAATACACTAGGCATCAAAAAGCTCCATATACCGAACAAATAGTTTCAAATGGAGCGCCTCGCCGCCATTCGAGTGTTTAAATTGCATCAGATGTGGCAATAAATGTGAGTTGACGCTCTCAGCTTTCCGGCTCCCAGTTGCACAGGCAAATTATTAGTATAGAGTAATGATTAATACTTGAGGCAGCTTAAACACAATATCTCAACCAGCCAGAGCATATGACAATGCAGGTACTGGTCGGGGTGTTTTCTTTGTGACTCCTCTCATACACTGGTGGTGTATATTCAAGAAGACCACCTTGGGGCACTACAAAGTTAAACTGCATGCGGACTCACACACACACACCACTTACCACAGCCTCTCTCCCTTTAGGGTGAGGATAATAATGTGGAATGCATTGCAACTGATTACCATCCACATTCCACATTGAAGCAAATTCCACTGATGATCCGAAAATATTTTCTTGGATATTTGGTATTTATTTTATTGAAGCGTATTTGTCTCAAATCAACTGCATTCAATAGAAGAACTAGAGCAATGTGACTGTCGCCAATATGCCTCCGCATAGTCCCACAATGGGTACATGCCCTCGTTCACTGTCCTAAAAATAAACAAGTTTGATTTAAATCCCTTCAGCTGTTTTCAAGTATCACATTTTCACCAGCCATGACAGGTTTCACATCGATCGGTGAAGCGGTTTCAGAGAAGGGATTTTTTTTAAATATCGGCTTTCAAGCTAATATGGCTGCCACACCACGTGACATATGACCTTTAAAAATGTATACTCTGCATATGTATATGTCGGGGAATACATTTGTGAAGTTTCGTGTTGATCGGATAAGGTTCGTTTTTCTATCCAAGATGGCTGCCAAACCACATGACCTAGGACATCATCGTTTTCAAACTATATGCAACAGTGGTGGTAGATGGTATTTGTAAAATTTCGCATCGATAGAGTACGCGGTTTCAGAGATATAATTATTTCATATTTTCCTTCAATCCAATATGGCTGCCACACCATGTGACCTATGATATTTTCGTGATCAACTTTTAATCGCCATGCCAAGTCAATGACACACATAAAGTTTCAAATCGATTGATTTGGTGGTTTGGGAGAAGTTTTTTTTTTTTTGTTTGTTTTTTAAGTTTTAGGTTAAATCCAATATGGCTGCCAAACCATGCGACCTATGTTCTATATACATATAAAATAAAGTTTTTGTTTGTTTGTTTGTTTGTCTGCACGTGCTAATCTCCTTACCTAAACGGTGAAAGACAAGAGGAAACCTCTGAAACAAAATATGTTGGGACGGGCCCCGGGAAGGTTATAGGCTAGGTGGTGAGGCCGGTCGAGGCCGCCTCGGCCGGGTTGGGCCCATTTCGCAATTAAATGCAGAGCTGAATTATAGTAGTCAATTTTCTACGGCCGCGAGTAAAAGCTGAATTATAGTAGTAAATTCAATCAAAAAGAACCAAAAATGTCGGCACGGGCCCCGGGAATGTTGTAGGCTAGGTGGTGAGGCTGGTCGAGGCCGCCTCGGCCAGGCTGGGCCCATTTTGCAATTAAAAGCTGAGGTGAATTACAGTAGTCAATCTTCTACAGCCGCGAGAAAAAAGCTGAATTATAGTAGTAAATTCATTCAAAAAGAACCCGGGCAACGCCGGGTGCTTTCGGCTAGTTATGTCTTAAATTTAATATTTCAATACAAATGGGTCATAGATCATGCGCATGGAATTTCAGATTTTTAGTATAACGAATTTGATTAAAACATTTTTGGCTGGTATACCACTTCACCTTTGATGTCCTCATTATCATGCTTTTGTTCCCCCATTGGGAGTGCTTGACAATGTGGCAAGTTTCAAATTTTTCCATTCAGCGGTTTCCGAGAAATATTTTTTGGAATTATTTGTGTTTAATCCAAGGTAGCTGCCATACCACGTGACCTATGACGTTACAATTATCATAAAAACATTCTGCATAGGTGTCATTCCTAAATTAAAGCTTCGTCTCAATCGGACATGTGGTTGCTGAGAAAAACGATGCTTAGCCCATATGGACGGACAACCCAAAAACATGAGCGAGGGGTAATGGGTGAGGGGTAATGCCTCCGGAACTTTCAGGGACGGAGGCATAAAAAAGTTTCTGTTCTACGCATTTCAGAAGGTTCGGCAAAAAGTGATGATCTAGGCCTTTAAGATACTATATGTAGGACAAGAACATTCCAGAAATGTACTTTAAATTTAAATGAATTACAAGGACATTTAGGAGACACTGGACAAAATCAATACAGTACATGGTATTTCAACCTGCGATCCGGTATCATGAGCAATGTTCTCAGATGGGATTTCCAAACACACCAACCTGAAATAACAGCAGATACGAACATGTTTGCTGCCATCACAAAGCTATCATTTACCTTCGCAAAGAGGCAGGCACGCAGAATAAAACAAGTATACTTTGAATAATGCAACAGAGAGAATGGACAAGAATCTGTAGAAACGTGTCTGGGTTCATGAGTTGCTTGAAGAGGAGACAAATGTAGGTTGGGAGTAAAAAGCCAGGAGGATCGAGAGAGGGGGTGGGAAGGTTCTCCAGCATGCAGGTGTGCTGCCTGGGGCGAAATGCTTTTGTCGCATGTGTTGGTTGAACGCAATGTGTGCTGAGGACTAGGTGCCGGCAACTGCAGTGGTAAACAGGCAGACAAACCTACAGAGACGAATGTTTGCTTTGTATGTTTTAATTGATGGTCGAAGATTGATAAATGTGTACACAATTATAAAATGGCAACAGGCTCCTGGTTCAATAACATCCCATGCTTAGTCTTGGTAAAATAAATGAGCTAACCCATCTGTTGCCGGGTGGAGTTGATATGGTGTTTTTGACGCAATCACAGCTTAGGTTATTTGCTCAAAAACATTTTAAGGATGATAGTGATGTAAGAGCAATATATAAGCCCTTGTCAAATGTCATCGGCAGATAGATCCAGTATTTATAAATGGGCGAAGGGTAGAGGTTTGGGTTTTAATATCCCTTTAAACTGTAGAAAACCTAATGGCTGACACAAGAGGTGCATAGGTAGCGATAGTTGCACGTCAAGAAACATTGAGAGAATGGGGAGAAGGAGGATAATATGAAGGAGAGAGGTTTGGGGAATTAGGGGAGACGGTACAAAGAAACGTGGGAATTGATCAGAGTTAAGAAAAGAAAAAGGGTCGAGTCATATCAGAAGTGGGTTGAGTGGGGGAATGAAAAACTATATTTGGGTGATCAATATGGTGCAGAGCTACTACATTGATTCCGGGGCTAAACGGGGCTAAGGTGAGGAGTGTTTGAAGGAGACTTGACTTTATAAATTAGAAAGGAGGTGGTTATGAGGGGATATGATGGAGATGTTTAAGATAATAAAGGGAATAGACAAAATAAGTGAAGAAGAGTTCTTCAGCAGAATAGACAGTCATAGGACCAGGTGACATTGCTTAGGAGTAAGAACAGTAATAAGGCAAGGGTCTTACTCTTAGAGTAATTAATGCATGGAATGGTCTTCCTACAAAGGTAGTAACAGCAGAAAGAGTAGATTTAATTTGGAACTAGAACAGCGCTCGGTGGAGCGCACACCTCCACCAGGCTGAACAGTTTATGTTTTGTATCCCACAGAGGCCGTTTCTGGATCCTGAACTGAACCAAAAATATAATCGGCTTGTTCTTGTCACCTACCCAACTGATCCACCAAGTTATGTCATAACTCGTCCATAACTTTTTTTAAAATATCATGCTATATATTGTTTTTGGCCCTATCACTCAATGGTGAAAAATCACTTAAAGTAGAGCAATGTGACTGTGTCGCCAATATGCCTCCGCATAGTCCCACAATGGGTAGATGCCCTCGTTCACTGTACTAAAAATAAACAAATTTGATTTAAATCCCTTCAGCTGTTTTCAAGTATCACACTTTCACCAGCCATGACAGGTTTCACATTGATCGGTGAAGCGGTTTCAGGGAAGGGATTAAAAAAAAATATCGGCATTCAAGCTAATATGGCTGCCATACCACATGACATATTGCCTTAAAAATGCACACTCTGCATACGTATGTGTCGGGGATCACATTTGTGAAGTTTCGTGTTGATCGGATAAGGTTCGCTTTTCTATCTAAGATGGCTGCCAAACCACATGACCTACAACATCATCATTTTCAAACTATATGCAACAGTGGTGTTAGATGATATTTGTAAAATTTAGCATTGATAGGTAAGCGGTTTCAGAGATATATTTATTTAATAGTGTCTTTCAATCCAATATGGCTGCCACACCATGCGACCAATGATATTTTCATGATCAACTTTTAATTGCCATGCCTAGTCAATGACACACGTAAGGTAAGTTTTGAGTCAATCAATTTGGTGGTTTGGGAGAAGATGTTTTTTAAGGTTTTTGGTTAAAACCAATATGGCTGCCAATCCATGTGACCTATGATGTCATCTTACTATGATTCACCAAATGTCCATCTGTCCATTCGTAGGTACCACAAAAACGGCTCAACCGATCGCAACAATATTTTGGGTGGGTATTCCTGGGACCCATGGGAGTAAAATAGGCTATATTGTTTTTCCAAGTTTTCCAATTTTCAAGTTTTTTCCAAACACGATGGAATAATATTTACCGATATGAACAGTGATGTGGCTTTTATTGAAATTCTTCAAATACTGTTCAGATTTTGTTTGATGACAATTATGAACAAGCCGCGAATGCGGAAGTGGACAGATGACGGCAATGTGCGGGTTTGATAATATCCAAATACAACCATCAATCAATCGAAATGTTTAAACGTTAAACGTTAATCATGTTAATCGTTTTGTTAAAGTATCAATTGATTATTGGAATTGAGTGAATACAATTACGATTTTGAATTCGTAATTGTATTCACCCAACCGTACGGAACTTCACATCAGGATTTAAATATTTGTTTATGTCACGAATATTGTTAAAAGTTTATTTTTTATATTAATGTTATTTCATTTGTGATTGGAGTTGTGCTGTTTGGAATGAAAAAAGAGATATCGAGTTCAAGTGAATGACAAAATGCCGTGACGGTTTCTACTTTCTAAACGTGAATTCGCGGATCGCCATATGCAGATTCGCCATTGACTGGGTATGGAACAAACGTGCCCGTTTGTTTGCCAACGGGTACGTTTTTCATGGAAGTCCTTCACGAACTTGCTGTCCATGTCTGACGTGCGAATGAAGGTGCTACATGAATGTGGAACTTATTGGTTTCATGCTTTAGCATTCGCCATTTCTGCATTGCCTGTTTGCTTCGGGCCTCCCACCCGTGCGTAGCATGGGTACCTCACTAGTACATTTAATATTTCAATACAAATGGGTCATAGATCATGCACATGGAATTTCAGATTTTTAGGATAAGGAATTCGATTAAAACATTTTTGGCTGGTATACCACTTCACCTTTGATGTCCTCATTATCGTGCTTTTGTTCCCCAGTGGGAGTACTTGACAATGTGCCAAGTTTCAAATTTTTCCATTCAGCAGTTTCTGAGAAATAATTTTTTTAATTACTTGTGTTTAATCCAATATGGCTGCCATACCACGTGACCTATGACGTCGCAATTATAAGCAAAACATTCTGCATCGGTGTCACTCCTACACTAAAAGTTTTGTCTCAATCGGACATGTGGTTGCTGAGAAAAACGAGGTTTAGCCCGTACAGACGGACGGACCTACGGACGGACCTACGGACGGATTCAAAACATTCTCATATCCAGATCCGGATGTTCAGTAAAACTGAATCAATCTGGCCGTGTCACATACACAACCTGTCCACCAAGTTTTGTCTTAACCCATCCATAACCTTTTTGAGATATCATACTATATATCGGTTTTAGCCCTATCACTAGGTGAAGAATCACTTAAAAATTCACTGATCCGGATCCAGATTCTTTACCTGGTTAACACGCCACTTCTAAAACACCAACAGCACAAAACATCATTGCAACAGGTGGGATCAAATAAATCCAGAAACGTTACATCAAACAATGTCTTAAAAAGATAGTTACATGTTCATTTTTCTTCTTCAAGAACTCGTGTTTAATTAAGGATATGCTTTCCAAGAAGTGTTACTCATCCTCTGCAGTTCATCTTTTCCCAGGACTCTCTCCCACATGTCTGAGTGAGCAGGGATCACCAAGTCAATCCAGGGATCCTGAAACACCTCCAAACCTCACCCTGAATCCTCAACGAGAGGCACAGCGACATGCAACGGTCACTATCGGCCGTCCCAGGGCAGTTGGGTTCCCCCTGCCCTCCAGAGTACCTCGCAATACTTTCCAGGCGAGCCCGACGTTCTGTAATTCTTCCTCCTTCCACCAACGTTCACTTCCTTCCAGGGAGTTCAAATCCGGCACCGCCATATTTTCCTAGCTCTTCGGTGGGATTGCTTTTGGATGCGCGCCCCATCACCTCGACCGCTCGCCTGGCCCGAGCCCGCCTGGCGTCGAGCCCACAAGGCACCCGGCCACGGCACGTGTTCCTCCTCACTGCTACAAACATGTTGGAAACTGAAACAAAGTGTTGTTTGTAATTTGTTCATAGTGTATGCTCCTACACATATTGATGAAATAACAATAATCGTTATCATCATCATCATCATCATCATCATCATCATCATCATCATCATCAGTGCACTCATAATTTGACCATTGTATGCTGTTATTGTGACAAAGTTCCATTCCCCTATCCAAATATATAGGGGGCACTGCATCAGCAACATAGCTGCATCTCAGTAATGATGCAACCAGATGGCCAAGTTTGTAGTTGGATCAAGATCTAATCTATGCATTCGCTTGTATATAATAATCACCTTCATCATCCTATCAGCCTTCTGGTCAAAGATATCCATCCTTAGTATGATCACTTGTTGCTGTCACTCATGTTACGGGGCAGTATTACATTGTGCTTTGTTGAAGGTTATATTGGTTGTTAAATTCATCGTTAAGTTACAACACCAACACAACGAAAAAGGCAAGGAGTTTGAAAACAAGAGGAGAAAGGAGATCAGGATGACGAGGAGGGAACGCATGGACACATTCTTTTGAGCTGTAATGCTCTGCTTCAAGTGGTGCTTTAACATTTAAAAACTGATACCCAGTGAAGGAGGAATCGGGGGTCTACTGGATGCGAACCTTGGAAGGCTCAGCGACTCACCTATTCCCTGACCACAACAAACAAAATTCAATCCGCTGTCTGTTCATCTGTGGAGGTTCAACTTTGATCGCTTCTTATATCATACCCAGGCAAGTATTCTTCACTGAACAACGTTTATTCATGGAACCTACCTGGCAGGCATTGCACTGCTGTTATCTCGGCGACAATTTCAAAGCTGCTCCTTGTATACCCTCGTTTGCATCATTTTGGGAGACTTACCTGCCATTTTCAAGAAGGTGCTTGGCTGGTTGACTGGTGCATACACTCAGACCTTATTCAGCCGTCCAACCTCTCCTGTTCTTCAAGTAACACATCATCCTTTTCAGCTTGGAGTTCCCGTCTTCATCATATTTGATACAGCTTTACCTGTGGACTCTGGTTCTCTAAATGCTTCAGTGATATGAGGACTTCACCTTCTGAGGATTTGAAAAACATGACTGTCCAGACGTCTTCATCCTGTGCGCACTCTCTGGACCAGATCCTTTCAACCGTGCTCACTGTCGACCTTTCACCCATACATCCAAGTTTGTAGTTGGATCCAGATCTAATCTATGCATTCGCTATCCATCCTTAATGGAAGTAGTGCAGTTTCAAAGACCCCTGCCAGATCCTCACGTCTAAAGCCACGTTACCATACAGGTTGGGGTCCCTAAAGCGTGCGAGTGTCGCTCAAATGGATATCACGTGACTGATCTTAATTTTTGGCCAAGCAACCAACC
This sequence comes from Myxine glutinosa, assembly GCF_964187855.1. NCBI lineage: Eukaryota > Metazoa > Chordata > Myxini > Myxiniformes > Myxinidae > Myxine > Myxine glutinosa. The sequence continues at coordinate 111,568,989 of NC_136264.1, forward strand.
CACTTGTATAAGTTGCTTGTTGGAGACAAGTTGCCGCCTCGAGAGTCATGAGTTAACTTATAGCTACATTGTTGGCTGTAATGTCAGTATTTATTTAATTTTGGGATTCTTGGGAAAGTCATTAAAGTGTTACATTTAGTTATTGTGTATTATTGTGTTGTATTATTTTTGTGTTGTATTATCGTGACCTGGGTTATTATTGTAATTATTGTGTTATTCTGTATGTATATTTAATTATTGTGCATTATTGCGCTTCAGGTAGACAGTAGGGATTAATACGAGTAAATATTCCTTATAAAGTTACCCTTCTGTCTCCTGTCGTATGTTAGTTTCACCCTTAAAACAACACTAAGGGCACAGTGTGGTCTTTTTTATATTCTGCTGCGACACCCTCCGGGTTACCGGTGCATTCGCTGTGGTGCCCCGAGGTTGACACGTAGTTACACTCATGCTCAGCAGGATCATGAGAAAGATACAAGTGGCCAGCTTGAGCTGACAAATTATAACAAACGAAATTTCTCCCAGGTGTTTATAAACTCTCCTAGATATAAACACCCTAGATATGACCAATTGTGGAATCCATAATATACTTAGATACACAATGATTTTAAAAAAAGAAGCTTTTATATTATATGTATTTTGCAATTGTTTTTTTTTAAAATAGCTGTTTGAAATCATCTTGCTGCCTGTAAGCTGAAATGATTTGTTTTTCAACAAACTGTTCCAAATTCTGTGTCCAAAAGTCACAAAAAGCCAGAGGTCCATGACTTAGTGACTTAGTCAATGAAGACGATTTTTTGGGAAAGATATCTGAGAATGTCCTTTATTAGATATAGTTAATAAAAAAATAACAATGCCCAATATTGGCCAAAAATTAGAGGCATGCCAAAGAGCAGTGCCGATAATTTTCCTCTTCACGGAGAAGCAAACAAGAGACAGGCAGCTTCAGCATTCCTTTACGATTATGAATGAATTCGAAAAAAAATAGAAGCTCATCAAATTTGTTACAATAGGTGGGACTTTTATCGTGAAACGAAAGTTCTCAATATGCAGTGGAAACACAATTGATCACCCAAATTGAAAGAGCCTCAGTTTATGTTTTTAAGATGATGTAGTTATACGAGTTGATTATTTAGAAGATGGAGGTATATCACAGGTATTATACAGACTTAAATGAAAAATTGCAAGATGTAATTGAAGAAAAGAGGTGAGGAAAGCTGAGATGACGCGTTTCACCAGGACACCACTGCAATTCAATCTGGTGTTGCTGTCATTCATGATGCAGGATTTTAATTGGTCAATCATTTCCGTATCGATAACTTTGGTGTCTGCATCTATCTATAATTCCAGTAATCTCTGTGTGTATGTTTGTATGTTTGTCTGTGACCGCTGTTTCTCGACAACCACGGGTCCGATATACTTTAAACTTGCCAGGTATATTGCTGGTGACCCGAGGATGTGCCTTTTCAAGGTTTCATATTAATCGGACAAGTAGTTACCGAGCTATGTCCAAAAAACGATTCAACCAATCAGAGAGCAGCGAGCTATCACGTGTGCCGAACGTGCCGAACAGACTCTGCCTCGGACGGCACATTTGAGAGCGTATTCATTTATTTCACGTTGGCAAACTATGTTGCCGCTATGTTGGCGTTAAACTATGTTTTAAAACTAATTAAAACTAATTTGCGATTCTTTCGCTTTCCTGCGCGTTTGTGCACGTTATGGCGATTTCTTTACCAAACTCCGCAAGCCGTTCGCTTTGGACCAAACCATTTCATGTAAATAGAGGGGGGGGGGATTGTCACCGTACTCGCAAGCCGTTCGCTTTGGACCAAACCATTTCATGTAAATAGAGGGGGGGGGGGGGTTGTCACCGTACTCGCAAGCCGTTCGCTTTGGACCAAACCATTTCATGTAAATAGAGGGGGGGGGGGGATATAATTTTAGATATATATATAGTACGGGCATGCCCTAGTATTTACAATGTGAAATAACGATTCATATTTTTTAAGTGACATGCAGAACAAAGAGTTTCGGAGAAATTAATATAGTTTACAATGAAATACAAAGATAGACGTAGACAATGGACAAAACAATATTGTACGATAAAGCGTTTAAAGTCTTGTATGAACGACATACAATTGTCAATGACAAGACGTTTATTATTTGGCCATATACAAGTAGATATGATTAAGAAAATATATAAATGTATTTTTTATGCATATGTATATGCCTTGTAATTTTTGGCATGTATTAGTCATTAAACGATTGAGAGTATCTTATACAAGGATATACAATGAATTTTGATGCAGGAGGAAGCCATTTGCCACATCATGCCTTTGTTATATCAATACCACATTCGTCTACTTAATTTCACTGGGACTGGGAGGGAGGTGGAGAAGTGGGGAGAAAAGTTGGGCAGGAAGGACCGTTCCATTTGCCTAGTTTGAATCCGGCGAGTCATGTTAAAACAGCCGAGACAGTCACCAGTTTCAAAGACCCCTGCCAGATCCTCGCGTCTAAAGCCACGTTACCATACAGGTTGGGGTCCCTAAAGCGTGCGAGTGTCGCTCAAATGGATATCACGTGACTGATCTTAATTTTCGGCCAGGCAACCAAAGTCACATTATGCGAGCATATCAAGCAGTGTTAACCGCAACCAATTAGCCTTCAACATAATTTAATCAAACCAACAGATGAAGCGGCAACGACAAACAAAATCACCCAGAGAAAGCGGGAACCTTAATTATTTATCTTAGAGGCCTTCATTCATCCCATAATATAGACACATTAGAGGCTGACAAGACTGAAATACCGGAGGGAGCCCGGCAGGACTGGGTCCGACACACAGGGCAATTATCTTAAACTTGGACGAGTCACAGTGGAACTGATCTCACTGGTTCTGACCTTTTTCTAATCTTCATCAATGATCTCTTCGACTCTCTGGAAAATCCACTTTATCTTTTTGATGATGACTCCACCCTCTGCTGCTCCATCTCTCATCCCTCAGATCAACAGGCAGCAGCTTCTTCACTCTCTGCAGACTTGGATAAAATCACAAACTGGTCAAACAAGTGGAACGTGTTGTTCAATCCTGACAAATGTCACACTCTCACTTTGTCTCTCCGAAAAGACCGTCTGGAAAACCCTCCCATCTCCTTTCTCAACAATCCTCTCAAATAAGTTCTGTCACTCAAGCTTTTGTGTCACACTATCTGCCATGATCTTTCTTGGGAGAGCCACATTTCCAAGGTGGCCTCCAAAGCCAGTCGCCGACTCGGCATCCTCCATCCTGCGAAGTCCTTTCTTGGGATTACTGAGCTGCTCATCACATGCAAAGCTTTCATCCGCAATTTGATGGTGTACTGCTCTCCCCTCTGGGCTAGTGCTCCTGCCTCACAACTAGCTCGGCTTCACACTGTAGAAACCTAGGCTTTTAGGATCATTGGTATCTCCCATGATGAAGCTGATTCTGAAGGCCTTTCACTTTCTCACTGCAGGCAGGTTGGCCGGCTTTCTATATTCTACCATCTCCTCTCTGGCCTTGCATCCTCTGCTTTGTCTGTGCTCTGTCCCTCAAATATTCCTGCAGGAAGCACAAGGTTTGCCAGTAACCCACTTCTGGTGAAACTGCCAAAATCAAGACTCTCTGCTCACCTTCACCCTTTCATTCCTCTTCTTTCCTGCCTCTGGAAAAATTCCCACACTCTTTTCAATCCCACTCCTCCCTCCAGGTCTTCAAAACAGCTGTTCACCCCCATCTCATATCTTCCCCTATCCAAAACCTTGATCTTTTCTACCCCCATTAATCCACCTCAAATCTCCTCCTTCAATGTCTCTGTTTTCTTTCCTGAAAGTCCCTGTAGTGTCCATCTTGTTTATCCCGTGTACCCTGCCCCAGCCTTCTCTCTTCCTCAGATCTACTGATGCCCCTGTTCCCTACTGTTGTTGTGCTTCCCTCTCTCACCCCTCTTGTCTCCCACTCCCTTTATGATATGTTCAAAGTTTTAGCTCTTATACGAGCCTCGACTAAGTATACCAAAAAAAAAAGAGGAGCTATTTCATTACTTAACGCTTGTTCAAAACACTCATTAAGGATATATCTGCTCTATTTTATGCATTCATTCAACCTGGGGAGTCATTTCCACAACAATATGTACAAAAAATATGTATATATATATATATATATATATACATATATATATATATATATATATATATATATATATATATATATATATATATATATATATATACATTTGTGGGAACGGCCACAGGGGGGTAACGGGCATCAAATAGGCTAGTTGTTTGATTTATGTATAGAATGATAGGACATGTGTCAAAGTGTGTACAGAAGCAAATAAAATGTGGTCCATCCCTTCTGTAATGTGTCTAAAACCCCCACCATTCCTCAACTATTAATCCTTTAAATAATTTCCCTTTGTATTCTGTCTGTGTGTTTCTTTTTTAAATCGTTTTGCTTTGCAACCATGCGTGAAGGTATGCATGAGCTTAGCAGCGGGAAGACAATTGCATAAGCTCATGGGCTTAGCATTTCTTGCCTAATAGGTGGGCCTCTGCAACTGTTTAGCAAGAAGAGCCTTCAAAAAATTTAAATTGTTACTGGCTGCTCTGAGAACGTTTTTGTATCACAGACAGGTTAATGTGTGGCACTTGCTTCCTTGTACCCACTACAGTGATGGGGTCTTTTTTTTGTATACACAGTCAAGGCTCGTAGAAGAGCTTGAACACAGAACAGATCAGGACATGACATAACAAAAGGAACAGCAGAAGGGGGCAATGCCAACAGCACTGCGGAGGGAGCAATGTCCCGACCCAATTCCTGAAGAACCAATGTTCTGGTTGACCGCTGGGTAGACTCGAGGTCAAATCCTCTACCCGCACAATTACCAATTCTTAAACAGTTCGTCGAAAGAGACCATATGCCATCTACCAAGAAAGCCGATTAGATCTTTACTTAGGTTTTCAGTGTGCAGATACCTCGAACGAGAATCGATCACACCATCAGGCTGGATTGTCCATCTGACAGAATGGACCCAAGCATATAAATGGATTCTGCTGAAAAACTCTTCTGCACTTCTGTGAATTCACTTCATTATCTTAAACATCTATCAGATTCCCTTGTATAATCACCTCCTTGCTAATGTATATGTTCCTATTTCCATCAGTAGCTCCTCATAACTCAGTCTAGCTAGTCCCAGAGTCAAGCTTGTCGCTTGATTATTAAACATGTTGAACGCCCCCCATGTGTATGTAATTTGAACCTGGAATCCCAGCGTTATGAAGCATCGGTTCAGATGGGAACGCTAAACAAGTCAACCATCTGTCTGCAGCATAACCTACTCATTACTCACCTGTTCATCAACGTGTTTTCCCCTCTTGATGGGTGTCCACAGCCTGTTTGCTCATCAGCTGCTGGCATGCCGCTGTGCCAGCTGCAGTGCTGCCATGTTCAGCGTCAGCAATCTCAGATCTCCATGACTCAGTGCCAGCTTCTGGAAAGTTATAATATAGAGTAAGGAACTTCAATGCATAAGGAGTCCCATCCAGCCTACACAAGGGTTGTTTGTCCATGCTCTATCATTTTTAAATGCTGAGTGTCAAGCAAGGAAGCAGAATGTACCATTTTTAAAGTCTTTGGTGTAACTCGGTCGGGGTCGGGTTGGGACCACTGACCTCACAGCAGACACTCTAACCATTCCACAACTGAGGTGTTTTCTGAAATATCATATACCGTGTATATATATATAGTCCTCCGTTAATGTTGTGGTTAGGTTCTTCAAAACCACGACGTTAAGTGAAACAACGTTAAATGGATCAATTGATCTCATAAGGGATAAATTCATCTTGACGATGTAATTGGGAGTTATACTGTAGTTAAATAACCATGACGTCATTTGAAGCCTTGGTATCTATTATGGACGTTATATCGAAAGAACATTAAACGGGACGACATTAAACGAGGTATATATATATATATATATATATATATATATATATATATATATATATATATATATATATATATATATATATATATATATATATATATATAATCAGAAGTGGTGATGTAACAGTGTCCCCTATGAGTGGGAGGTCGGTGGTTCAAATCCCAGTCGAGTCATCCCCAAAGACTTCAAATAAAATGGTAGGTGATCTCTGCTACTTTCGTTTTTGATGCTCAGCATTTAAAAGGATAAAGCACAGACAAATAACGCTAGAAAGACAATGGCAAACCACCGAGTATAATCCTTGCCAAGAAATGGCTTTGTCTGCTGATGCTGTCATTGAGGTTCACAGGGGGTCATACCCGTTATCAAAGAGAGCATTCTGAAGTCATCTTTCCATATACCATGTGCAAACTATTGTTCAAGTCCATTAAGGTAACGAGGACGGTGTGTTTGCACACACCATAGAGTTCCCTGGGTATGAGATATATCGCGAGGGGCTGGGGTCGGGGAGTTCCCCATGTAGACGCTCCTCAAAATATTTTACTAGACGATGACGTCATTGGCATCCAAATTCGAATTTTTTTTTCTTCTAAAAACAATAAAACATGTAGGGATGGAATCCCTAAAAAAAACAACCGAACAAGTTAGGATTGACACCACAGTACAACACCACAATCCTTTAACAGATTGCCATCACATCTTTTGACATTTTTTCCTTCTCAATCCCAAAACAAATAAATTACACAACTGCACCAACCCACACTACAAATCTAAAACTACCTCTACCAATGACATCTTAATACATACAATTGTTACTATTGTCATTTGCCACCTATACCAATAATCTCAAAAGATGTCATGATGGCCATCTGGAAAAGGTTAGTTCTTGCTTGTGGACGATTACGATTCCACCGTAAGTTTCAAAAAGGAGTCAATCAGTGTGTCTCGATATCCTGAATAATTTCCCGGTCGTTAACACCTCTCGTCCTGTAATCTTTGCACACAACATAGAGTTCCCTGGGGGAGTTGGCACACAACATAGAGTTCCCTGGGGGAGTATGAACACAACATAGAGTTCCCTGGGGGAGTATGCACACAACACAGAGATCTCTGGGGGAGTATGCACACAACATAGAGTGCCCTGGGGGACTTTGCACACAACACAGAGTTCTCTGGGGGAGTATGCACACAACATAGAGTTCCCTGGGGGAGTATGCACACAACACAGAGTTCTCTGGGGGAGTATGCACACAACATAGAGTTCCCTGGGGGAGTATGCACACAACACAGAGTTCTCTGGGGGAGTATGCACACAACATAGAGTTCCCTGGGGGAGTATGCACACAACACAGAGTTCTCTGGGGAAGTATGCACACAACACAGAGTTCCCTGGGGGAGTATGCACACAACATAGAGTTCCCTGGGGGGTGGGGGGGGGGGGGAGTATGCACACAACATAGAGTTCCCTGGGGGAGTTGGCACACAACATAGAGTTCCCTGGGGGAGTATGCACACAACATAGAGTTCCCTGGGGGAGTATGCACACAACATAGAGTTCCCTGGGGGAGTATGCACACAACATAGAGTTCCCTGGGGGAGTATGCACACAACATAGAGTTCCCTGGGGGAGTATGCACACAACATAGAGTTCCCTGGGGAAGTATGCACACAACATAGAGTTCTCTGGGGGAGTATGCACACAACACAGAGCTCTCTGGGGGAGTATGCACACAACATAGAGTTCCCTGGGGGGGGTTGCACACAACATTGAGTTCCCTTTGGAGTTTGCACACAACATAGAGTTCCCTTGGCAAGTTTGCACACGACATAGAGTTCCCTGGGCAAGTTTGCACACAACATACAGTTCTTTGGGGAAGTATGCACACAACATAGAGTTCCCTGGGGGAGTATGCACACAACATAGAGTTCCCTGGGGGAGTTGGCACACAACATAGAGTTCCCTGGGGGAGTATGCAGTATGCACACAACATAGAGTTCCCTGGGGGAGTATGCACACAACATAGAGTTCCCTGGGGGAGTATGCACACAACATAGAGTTCCCTGGGGGAGTTGGCACACAACATAGAGTTCCCTGGGGAAGTATGCACACAACATAGAGTTCCCTGGGGGAGTATGCACACAACATAGAGTTCCCTGGGGGAGTATGCACACAACATAGAGTTCCCTGGGGGAGTATGCACACAACATAGAGTTCCCTGGGGGAGTATGCACACAACATAGAGTTCCCTGGGCAAGTTTGCACACAACATAGAGTTCCCTGAGGGAGTTTGCACACAACATAGAGTTCCCTGGGCGAGTTTGCACACGACATGGAGTTCCCTGGGCAAGTTTGCACACAACATAGAGTTCCCTGAGGGAGTTTGCACACAACATAGAGTTCCCTGGGCAAGTTTGCACATGACATAGAGTTCCCTGGGCAAGTTTGCACACAACATAGAGTTCCGTGGGCAAGTTTGCACACGACATAAAGTTCCCTGGGCAAGTTTGTACACGACATAGAGTTCCCTGGGCAGGTTTGCACACAACATAGAGTTCCCTGGGAAAGTTTGCACACAACATAGAGTTCCCTGGGCAAGTTTGCACACAACATAGAGTTCCCTGGGCAAGTTTGCACACGACATAAAGTTCCCAGGGCAAGTTTGCACATGACATAGAGTTCCTTGGGCAAGTTTGCACACAACATAGAGTTCCCTGGGCAAGCTTGCACACGACATAGAGTTCCCTGGGCAAGTATGCACACAACATAGAGTTCCCTGGGAAAGTTTGCACACAACATAGAGTTCCCTGGGCAAGTTTGCACACAACATAGAGTTCCCTGGGCAAGTTTGCACACGACATAAAGTTCCCTGGGCAAGTTTGCACACGACATAGAGTTCCCTGGGCAAGTTTGCACACAACATAGAGTTCCCTGGGAAAGTTTGCACACAACATAGAGTTCCCTGGGCAAGTTTGCACACAACATAGAGTTCCCTGGGAAAGTTTGCACACAACATAGAGTTCCCTGGGAAAGTTTGCACACAACATAGAGTTCCCTGGGAAAGTTTGCACACAACATAGAGTTCCCTGGGCAAGTTTGCACACAACATAGAGTTCCCTGGGCAAGTTTGCACACGACATAAAGTTCCCTGGGCAAGTTTGCACACAACATAGAGTTCCCTGGGAAAGTTTGCACACAACATAGAGTTCCCTGGGAAAGTTTGCACACAACATAGAGTTCCCTGGGAAAGTTTGCACACAACATACAGTTCCCTGGGAAAGTTTGCACACAACATAGAGTTCCCTGGGAAAGTTTGCACACAACATAGAGTTCCCTGGGAAAGTTTGCACACAACATAGAGTTCCCTGGGCAAGTTTGCACACAACATAGAGTTCCCTGGGCAAGTTTGCACACGACATAAAGTTCCCTGGGCAAGTTTGCACACAACATAGAGTTCCCTGGGAAAGTTTGCACACAACATAGAGTTCCCTGGGAAAGTTTGCACACAACATAGAGTTCCCTGGGAAAGTTTGCACACAACATAGAGTTCCCTGGGAAAGTTTGCACACAACATAGAGTTCCCTGGGAAAGTTTGCACACAACATAGAGTTCCCTGGGCAAGTTTGCATTTTAAGCTGATTTTTTCTTTCTGGTAGTCTTGAGGCAGAAACGTGTTAAATAACAAGAATGATACTGAGAGGCCTAGCTTGCACACCTCCTTCCACTTCAGGGTTGTTGCTTTTGGTAACTCAAGGAGACATCACTATGTGGCATCAGGACATATTGTTGGAGAAATTCCTAAAGAGTAGTTAGCGGCTGGCAACTTGAAGGGACATTTAAATCCCTTTATGCCAGGGTTGAGTGCCCTTTTCCTATGGGAGATGTGCTCAAATCATTTCCGTTTCAATGGAGTATCAATGTTAATATGTTAAAGCAAGGTAGTTGAGCAGCAGCAGCTGCAGCAACAATCTTGCGCAGTTCTATTGTGAATTTGCGAAAATTGTGCTATTTAATGTCTTTTTCAGACTACACTTTTTTATTCTAATAACTAGCGTGACTCGGCACGCTCTGCGCGCCTCACCACACGTCGTTTCAGAGGGGTAGGCACCTTTGACCATTTCGGTGTGTTTTGGGTTTCATGGTGTTTTGGGTCTTCAGGGCCATTTGGGTCTTCAGGGTCTTTTGGATCCTCTGGGCCTTTAAGGGTATTTTGGGTCTTTGAGGTGTTTTGGGTCTTCAGGGTCTTTTGGTTCTTTGGTGTCTTCAGAGGCTTTTGGGTCTTAAGGGTCTTCGGTGTCATTTGGGTCTTCGGGGTCTTCAGGGGCTTTTGGGTCTTAAGGTTATTTTGGTTCTTCTTGATCTTTAAGGGTCTTTGGGTCTTTTTGGGTCTTCCAGGTATTTTTGGGTATTCAGGGTGTTTTGGGTCTTTGGGGTGTTTTGGGTCTTTGGGGTGTTTTGGGTCTTCGGGGTGTTTTGGGTGTTCGGGGTGTTTTGGGTCTTCGGGGTGTTTTGGCTCTTCGGGGTGTTTTGGGTCTTCGGGGTGTTTTGGGTCTTCGGGATATTTTGTGTCTTCCAGGTATTTTTGGTCTTCTGGGTCTTTTGGGTCTTCTGGGTCTTTTGGGTCTTCGGGGTCTTTTTGGTCTTCGGGATCTTTTGGGTATTTGGGGTGTTTTGGGTCTTCGGGGTGTTTTGGGTCTTCAGGGCCATTTGGGTCTTCAGGGTCTTTTGGATCCTCTGCACATTTTAAGGGTATTTTGGGTCTTTGAGGTGTTTTGGGTCTTCAGGGTCTTCGGTGTCTTTTGGGTCTTCAGGGGCTTTTGGGTCTTAAGGTTATTTTGGTTCTTCTTGATCTTTAAGGGTATTTTGGGTCTTTGGGGGTTTTCAGGGTATTTTGGGTCTTCAAAAATTCATATTGGGTATTTTGGGTATTTTCAATTTGGGTATTTTGGGTTCTTCAGACCTTGGTGGTCTGAAAGGTCTTGGGGGAACTAAAGGGTCATCAAAGGTCTGAGGGGTCTCAGCAGTCTTAACGCAATTAAGAGGGTTAATTAAGAGGGTGGTAATTTTATATGAAGAAGAAGAAGACGTTTTCGGCGCATATAAATATACATACATACATGCATACATACATACATACATACATAGCGAACCATATACGTTTGCTCTAATAATGTAAATGTTGCATGGCTGAATTTTGATTCGATATTATGTACTTTTTAATGCAAAGTTTCAGGTAACTATTATAATGAGCTGCAACATACTCTGTACTTTCAGTATTGTTTTGCCATGAATATATTGTAGGAAGGTAGATTGGGGCTTTTTTATTATAGACAACCAAATAATGCAGGAAGGTTCATGAAACTTCACCTATTTCTCAAGGGATTACCCATGCATACTTGTACCATCCACGTGGTAGGACCTTGATGCCTTCTGCGTGGAAATCTTTGGGACGGGTACCCAGTTATTTCAGGACATGTGGTTTGACGTCTTCATCATTGGTAAAGGTAATGTGACCCAGATATTGAAGCATGTGGTCCAAAGAGATGGGAATCACGAGATGGCATTCCTCGACTGTATGGAAGATAATTTACAAGTTTCCAGTCCATATCTGCTGAAGTGGTAGTGGTCGCATTTGCCATGTGATCGCTGCATATTTGCTTCAATGCATGTTGGTTTGACGAAGGCAGTGGTGGATCAACGCACGGGCATGCAGGGCATGTGCCCAGGCCCCCCAAACTGGATGAGAGCCCCGGGAGAGGCGCCGTGAGAGTCATGCAACTCATGCAATATTGCATGGGGCCCTGGGATCACGAGAGAAGAGAGGCAGAAACCCCTGTCTAAAGCGCCTCTCCTGATAGTCCAGTCCCACGATTGCTTGGTGGTGACAACAGGTGCCATGTGTACTGGAGCACTGTCGTCCTTAAAGACACCCCTCCCAGCAGAGAAGAAATACTGCATTATAGGATGCAGATGATCGTTCAGGGCAGGAACATAGCGCACTACATCAACCCTGCCTTCTAATATAATGAGTGGAACCAGGCAATACCGAGAAAATGATGGAGTCCCCAGAACCTTTTACTGTTGGAATCAGGCACGATGAGCTGTACAGCATCCTGGACTGTCACCACTCGTACACATGTACATTTATCAATAACATGGTGAAGGATGACTCATCAGACCATATCACATTCCTCCACTGCTTGGCAGTCCATCACGTATGCCCCTTGCATCACTGGGTGTTGCCAGGTGTTATGAACGGTTTTTGTGCATAACAACTCGACTATCGTATCTCGACTATCGTATCCCCCCCTGCGAAGTTCCTTTCTGACCATTTTCGATGACACAGGATGCTTACGACGACCCACGTTGATCTCCACACAGTTTGTTCGCCATTGCTCTCCTCTTTGCCTCGCAGGCCGGTCTAAAGCCCATGCGTCACACTTGTCGAGTATGTGCTTCGGCCTACTGTTGCCCTTCGATGATGACGTCCTTCCTTCTTTTTCCCATGCTGACTACACCTTCGAGACAGGTCCTTGTGACGTGTTATCAATTGCCGCAGCCTTTGTCACTGAAATGCCTGCCAATTACACCCCGTTCAAAGTCGCTGAGGTCTCCTCTTGTGACCATGCTGCCTCTGAAACAGGACTCGAGCCGCAGCCCTCTAATATAATCATGATGAGGACTGCTGGGAGGAGATTTGGAAATTTCACCTGCCTATCACCATTCGTGGCGACCCCATACCTTGCATATATGTTGTACGGCCCACGGACGTGTGCCCTGGTGTTCCTAATGTTTTGTCCACCATCTGTACATGCATCACCAAATTTAGTAGACAGTCTACTGTGGTTTTAGCTCGCTTGATGTTCCTTCTTGACAGGAGTGGTGATTTACTTCTATTTCACAGCACATTAATATATTGACCGCTACCCTGGTTTTACCCAGAATGCTTTAAGTAATCGATATAATTTCCTTGATTACAATAATTGTTTCGTGTAGGCAATATCATTGCACAAAATTTCAGCATTGAACTATCTTTGTGTTTTAAGTTCTTCAACAGAAAAACTTCCTGTAAATTTTTAACCGCCCTCATATAGGCCTATACTTATTTATCATTAGCACCATCAGACTTCGACTGTTACATTGTAAAAGTTTGTGCAAATTGATTAAACAAACGAGCCATCTTCCTGGTCCTTCTGTGATTATTGGCGCTGAGGAAGCGCCTTTAGCGATTGACTTCCAGCCAGTGTAACGCTAATTCCTGTCACAGGAATTCGGAGATCATATAAGTGGGCGTGGCAGTTCCTGATTGGTTCGTGTTGGGGAACGCCTTCTCGCTGCCGACGTGACGTAAATTCGCGCACGCGCACTGGTGAAGCTTACTCGATCTTACTCGATCCCATATTACATGTACTTTCATTGCATACAAATTATACTTCCTCCTAGAAATTCCAAGCCCGAACCTCAGCGCAATCCAAGAGGATTCACTTGTTATATTCTGGAAGGGCTAAAAAAACAGAACTATAAAACCGACATGTTTTAAGAGTAACGGTTCATCGAGACTGGGCCGAGGCCTACTGGAAGGCTACCAGTGAGTGCTGTGACTTTTGGCAGTGTCCGAGCGCTCGGTTCGGTGCCGTGTTTGTGAAAGGCAGAGTTTGCAACAGGAAGGAAGCCATTTATTTATTAAGTTCACGGCTGCAGCAGGCCAGTGATGGCTCCGGGCCTCCTGAGGGAGCTGCTAATAATGTGCATGCCATGAGCGAAGGTTGTTCGCAAGGCCCATAATGTAGTGGTCATCTGTGTGTGTGTGTGTGTATTGTTTTGTCTGATTCTGGTTACAATAGTATAAATGTTTCAAGTATTTGCATTGTAAATTCCCATTAGTTCATATGGAATGCCTTGGATTCCGTTGGGAAAGCAATGCCATTATTTTTACATTTGATGGCAAGAATTCAGGGATTTGGGAGTAAGAATGGAAGCTAACAGTAGGAGGGTAGTAAGGATTTCATTTCACAAGTCTCGAGGGAACACTGAATCACAAACAAGATTATTTTAGAAAAAATAATAATTTGATAAGTGGAAGACCATTAGATACCAAATGAAGAAAACAATCTTTTGATATGGGAATAAAAAGGGTTGATATATGTGAAATCTGCATGTCACTCCCTCCGTACGTGAGACCAATATGGGTCAGATGATGCTGAGTAAAATATTCACATGTGCCATCACAGACGTGGTCAGTATGCTATCCTGCAGTGCTGTGTTCTATGATGCCAAATACAATGTTGATCAAAAAAAAAAAGAAGAAGAAGTGATTAATCAAAAATCATCTGTGAAACTCTAACACTGGAGTCAAAGATCAGCCAAGATAAAGAAAGAAGTTGCCTGTTGTAATACCTTGGCCTAACCGGTGTCAGCTGTGATTCAAGAGATCAGTATCGCCGCTTGTTCACATATCGGTAGTTTGGTAGTTCCAATGAAGCGTTGTCAGCTGTGGAGAATTATTCAGTTGGCTGTGGGGACATTCTTGTTGTTGTTGTTGTATAGTCCCAGACAGTTCTCTCGAACAAGCCCGCGACATGGAGACAGCCAATCAATCTCGCAGGAGCGACCCAGAGACCCCCCACATCAAGGATGGTGTACCTCCTCCTTCACGAAGTCAGGGCCACGACAGAATTAGACAGAGAGAGAGAGATAAAGAAAGAGAGGGAGAGAGAGAGAAATAAAGAGAGGGAGAGGGAGAGGGAGAGGGAGAGGGAGAGAGAGAGAGAGAGAGAGAGAGAGAGAGAGAGAGACAAGATGGAAAGGGTCGGCCCATGGGACTGATCGGCACTTTGACCGTGACCTCACTGCCCTGACGAATCTGGGCAACAGATAAGAATGGGGAAGATTTGGCCCCAGACTTGTGTTGGGGTGTACAGCCACCATGAAGAGGCATCCCCATTAGTTATGGGGATATATTTGTCATTAGTGGTGCTCAAAGACCTTGTGGGGTTAATTTATGTCCTGGATAACATTTTCTGTGAAATATGTGATGTGCATGACATTGAGGCTGATTGGTGACCCACACTTTCTTGACTTCAGGCATCCAGGAGAGAAACTTGGCAGACACTCCTCCATCGATGTCCATCATAATTGAGCAGCCATAGACTCCATTAGTTTGCATCTTCTTCTTATTTTTTTTGCATACAAGATGAATGCTCATGGAAGAGCTAGCACACTGAACTGATCAAGATGTAACAGAACAAAAGGAAAAGCAGAAAGATGGAGGAAACAATAACAGCACGGTTCCAGGACAAAATAGAGGGAGACTTGGACAAATAAGGTATGTCGGAAGGAATGAGCGGTAGGGGAGAATGCATTGAGGTGTACAAGAAGAAACAGAAACAAACTCTCAGGAAGGGAACAAATGAAAATTTGGATAGGGTGGGGCTTAGGGTGGGAGAGGGCTTAACTGGGGTAGAAAATAGTCATGTCAGCCCGGGCGATTAACACCGCCAGGTGACAAATAACCGAAACGGTCCTTCATTTCCGAGGCATGCAGCCGAAACTGGCGGTTGATCCGTCACACGCGAGTGAGGGAACCAAAGCACTGAACTCAGATGGAAGCCACACGGGTTTATTCTCGAACCCACAACAAAGAAACAAGACACAACTAGAACGGCACTCAGTAGAAAGCATACCTCCGCCTGGTGAACAGTTTACGTTTTGTATCCCACTGATGGGCCAGATCTGGATTCGGATCTGAACCAAAATTTAATCGGATTGTTCTCGTCACCTAACCAACTCGACCACCAAGTTTATTCATAACTCGTCTATAACTTTTTAAAATATCATGTATATACTGTATATCACTTTTCACCCGATCTCTCAATGGTGAAGAATAACTGAAAAATTAAATAACTCTTGTAGCCGAATACATATTCATATCTTCACCAAAATCTAAACGATTAGTCCTTTTCACACACACACAACCTCTCCACCAAGTTTCGTCCAAATCTTTCCACAACGTTTTGAAATATCCTGCTATATGTTGGTTTTAGCCCTATCTCCCAATGGTGAAGAATAACATTTAAAAAATGTTTTATTATCATATCCGCATCCATATTCAGATTTTCACCAAAATCGAATCGAATCGTCCTTGACAGACACCCAACCGCTCCACCAAGTTTCGTCCAAATCCGCCCACAACATCTTGAGATATCCTGCTATGTATAGTTTTTGGCCCGATCTCCCAATGGTGAAGAATCACTTGAAAATTTATAGTAGCCAGATCCGAATCCAGATCTTCACGAAAATCTAATCATTTCGTCCTTGTCACATATGCTACCGCTCTGCCAAGTTTCGTTTGAATTTGTTGTTACGTGCTCCTCTCAAAACCCCGGTCACGGTGTACCTCCGAGCCCCGAAAGGAGTCACGGCAGAAAGATGTGCTATTATGTGTGCCAATGACCAATGATGAAACCACACCAATCAGTTGATACCAAAAACCAAGTATTGTATTAAGATCACACAATAATAACAACTTGCACAAGTACAATATAACAACAAAATGCCATATAATTCCTATGATGGTACCACCAGTTTCTTAACTCAATAACTCACGGTGCTCCACGTGAGCGAAATGTAACACCCCCAAAGTCACTGTCCCGGCACCAGGCCAAAGTCGATCCACGCTCCGGTGATCACAAGAAAAAGGTCGTATTGAGACCAGAACCCAGGACGGCTGACAGTCGACGCCGCCGAAGAGCCGCTGGGTGGGTGTCGAGCCGACGTCGGTCAGGCAAAAGTGCACCCAAAAGGTGACTGGGAATTCACACCTTTGGTTCACCAGACAATGACACTGATATGAACAAGCAGCGGCTCCCCAAGCGGAGAACCGCGAATTCCCAATCGAAATCCACTACACACACGCGAACCAGGCAAACGGCTGGGGCGTGGTGAAATGGCTGGAGCGAGGTCAAATGGCGGACGGGCCCGTAATGGAGGCGTACCTGCTCTCCAACAATGATTCACTTTTGGAATCAACTGCAAAACCCGTCACGCAGGTTTATCTGCCACAGCGATATCGACTCTGTCACATGAATCCCTTTCCCGGGGAAACCAATATTCGCTCATGACCAACGTTTGCCAGCATCCGCTCGATACCTCAAAACAGCTCGGCCTTTCTCTCCCAACCTCACTTGTGAGCGGAGTTCACATATCACTCTTCAGCCTCCTCCTCATCTTCTTCCTGTTTCTCCCGATCCATTTCGTTTTTCTTTTAAAACACAAATTTTTCCTTTTGAAGACAGTTATCTCCATTTCACTCAAACTATAACAATAATAGTACATGAAACTAAAAATGCTTCCAGTGGGTGAAAACCACAAAGATGGAAGTGACGAATCCGTAACACTGTGCACAACTTTTTGAGATATCTTGTTCACAAACGCACAGACCAACAAACTTGCAGACAGACAGGGGTGAAAACATAACCTCCATCCACCTTTTGTTGTGGAGGTAACAAATGAAATGCAACAAATATTAATTTAATGAAAGTCAATGTAATGAATAAAAATGAATGGTGAGGTAAATCTAAACCCTGCCAGCCTGAACCACTCACTCGGGCAGCGCCCTGATAGACACGGGACGCCACACGCCACCAGACTCCCTGTGGGGACTGGGTCGTGCCACCACACCTATGGTCGGTTCCCATGTCCAAATCCTGCCAGCACAGCCCTCCCCCCCCCCCCCCCCCACTGCCTGGCACAACCCAATTTCCCAAGGGGGCAATTTCCCACGACGCCAATCACATTGATCGCTATTGGTCCGAATTCCGCAGCCCGTGAACCAATTCCCTCCAAGGTTGCGCCAAATAAAATTCCAATATGAATTTAACAAAAGTCAATTTAATGAATAAAAATGAAGGGTGAGGTAAATCTAAATCCTAATTTTGAGATGTCTCCACTCAGACACAAGTACAGACAAGGAGAAAGATAATAAAAATAAATGTACTTTCTTCGGCGTGCGAGAGTACCACACGTCGAAGCACCTAAAAATGGTGCCGGTCAATCGCACGAGCACACCGAGCCGTGCAGCAGGCAGCCAAATGTCTCCCGCTCAATCCCGGGCCAGCCAGCACAACACGGCCCCCAGCTCCCCCGAAGAGCACCACAGACCAGCAACACCTCCTCCTTCGACTATTCAAAAGTTCCACAAAGGCTCTGAAAGCTCTCTTCACAAGCACACGAGGGCCACAAGCAGCCAAGCCACCTGAGAGACAAAGACAAAAGAGACCATGAGAGACGCCATCCTCTTCCTCTCCCTCGAACCTTCTTGCTCTGACGTCACTCCGACCAATGACCGAGCTCTGTCGAATCGCCCCCATGGTCTTGCTTGACCAATGACAAACCTCGGGACGTGGCCTGCCAGCTTGCTATCCCTTTGAGGCGGGGTTTAGATCTCGATCGAGAATGTTCAGCTTCTGCCGGTAATTCTGCCGGTTATGGTGGGTTAATGGACGATTTTGCATGGCCGGCCTTGCAAATGTAAAAAAAAAATGTACACAAAGCCACAGGAGGCAATCACAAACAGGGGGAAAATTACCTTAACCCCTATCTAGATAACACCTAACAATTTACTATTCTATTGTCTCCCACTGGTCCCATTGTCCTATTGCTATTCTATTGTCCCCTACTGGTCTCATTGTCCTTTTGCTATTCTATTGTCTCCTACTGGTCCCATTGTCCTATTGCTATTCTATTGTCTCCTACTGGTCCCATTGTCCTATTGCTATTCTAGTGGACTCTTACCGGTGCCTTTGACCTATTGCTATTCCATTGGACGCTCACTGGTCCCATTGTCCTATTGCTATTCTATTGGACTCTTACTGGCCCCATTGTCCTGTTGGTATTCTATTGGACTCTTACTGGCCCCATTGTCCTGTTGGTATTCTATTGGACTCTTACTGGCCCCATTGTCCTGTTGGTATTCTATACTGCTACTCTCTATTCCCATTGACTTATGGGTATCCTACTGGTTCCAGTTTACTAATTTATTGGGCTAAAGGCATTTGTTTTTTGTTATATAGTGGTTTGTTGTAATGAAAAGACTATCTACAGGGAGAAATTGTTTTAAGCTGCTGGTTTGTCATTGTAATGTATATTATGTTTATTTTTATGATAAGCTTCTTTGAAATTCCTGATATTATATTTGTTAGTTTGTGTTATTGAATGTTTTGTCTTATTGAATTTCCAGTGGATGCACAATCTCTGTTTTCATCATTAGAACAATAAATAATCTTGACCTCTTGACCTAAATTGGCAGAATAATGACATGAGACCACAGAAAAGTGAGTGATAATTTGGAATTGTAAACTGCTTATTAAGAAACGAAGAAGATTTGGGAAATGTTGTAGCACTGAATGTTTATTTGCATTTGCTGTAGTTTTTTTTTTTGGAGCAAGTTTAGTCTAAGTTGATTAATGTAAATTAAGTACCAACCATAAATTGGCTGCACGGATTCTTAACTTTTTCGACAAGAGTTTTTAAGCTAAAAAATTTTTTTGAAAGTTTTTAACTTAACTTGTTTTTTCTCCATTTCTGCATCTTCCCCAGTGTTCCCTTACACTTGTGTGATTGAGAGTTTGCACCTGTATCCAGCTTTTTCAACCCCCGTGCCCTCCTCTTGCTGTCATTCTTCCTCATTCATCCAAGCTTTCCTCTGTGTTGCCCCTCAACCCCTGCTGCTGGGGTCTCCCTCCACCTCCCTCCTTTTTCCACTGTTCCTTTCCTTCTGTTACGTCCTGGTCCATTATGTGTTGTAGGACCTCAATGATCCTAGACTCTGTATACTAGTTTTTAAAAAGTGTGTGTGCGTGTGATGTATGCACATGCCTGTGCAATGGGTGTGGGGAGAGGAAGGATAAAATAGAAATTTTACAAAAATAAACTCTTGGGGGAGGTAGGAAGGGTACAGTCACCTAAGCTCCAAAGGTGGATCTGTACCTGCTTTCAGGTATAAACCCATTCTCCTCTGATACTCTCTTCGGCAGGAACCATCTTTAATAAAAATTGTAACCCCTTTAGACAGGTGATCTATCAGGTTTATTTGAGATTCCAGATATCAATATCCTTGCTTAGTGGGGCGGCTTAGCCCAAATATTCAAAAGAATTGTGCATTTTGTGAAACAAGCACCAAATTTGGCACAAATGTACATTAATATGTTGCGAACATTTTCAGATATTGGGCCACTTGAAATTCCGTAATTTTTTTTTTCAAATTTTTTCAAATTTCGTAATTTCAAATTTTTCGGGTGACACCGTCACAATTTCGGTCTTCGAGGCCGGCCGATAGGCAAAGTGTGACCGGAAGGGACGAGGTTCTCCTGACCACGTGGCCCTCGATCTGGGAAGCGAGAGGCGTTCCATTAGTGGACGCGCCCCTCACGCCCGACTTTTGGGCGGCCCCGGCAGGCCGTTTGTTTTGACGTTCCGTGACAGGCCCCGCACCCCCACCTCCGGGCCGACCGGAAGCTTGTGCTGAGTACATCATACCTGAACAACTCAGTGAGGCAGAACACAGCAGTGCACACCAGGGTGACCCCTTCAGTGCATAAACCAATTAACCTGTCCACTGCAGGGCATATAGAAATGAAGTTATTTTTTGCATATCATAATAATAATATAAGTTCAGTTCTATATAACAATTTCTGTTATCACCACTACCACTACAACTACCACTACTACAAGCTTTGTCTGGAATTTTGCAGACTAACAGACAAACAGACATACAGACAAGCTGGGATCAAAACATTACCTCCTTCCACCATTGAGTGTAGAGGTAAACATCATGGAAATTATATCATGCCCTAGATTTAATTCATGCTTACCCGTGTATTTGCTTCACTGGTTCACAAGGTCTTTTGCATACATGTAATTCAGACTCTCGTCTTCATTGCTGACCACACAATGTTCGCAACATATTAATGTACATTTGTGCCAAATTTGGTGCTTGTATCACAAAATGCACAATTATTTTGAATATTTGGGCTAAGCCGCCCCACTATATCGGCCGGCCTCGAAGACCGAAATTGTGACGGTGTCACCCGAAAAATTTGAAATTACGAAATTTGAAAAAATTTGAAAATAAAAATTACGGAATTTCAAGTGGCCCAATATCTGAAAATGTTCGCAACATATTAATGTACATTTGTGCCAAATTTGGTGCTTGTATCACAAAATGCACAACAGGTTTGCTATGCTGCTACACTAGCTAGACATTATTTATTCATAAATCAGGTGGCCACACAAATCAGTACATGTAGCAAATATATGTTCCACTCAGATTAAACCATGAACTGAGTCTTTTGGTTGCAACATGACGCACGGCTAAGGTACTACGCAGTGCCCCCATAGGTTATTGACATACATTTAAGGTATTACCAGATCTAGGCACGGTCCTCTTTGGAAAAATATTGTGGCATATTTAAAGGCCCCAATGACGTGCTAATAGAAGGGCAAACCTCCTTGATATATTCTGAAAGGACTGTGTTTTCTCATTATACAATCTGCCCGAAAAGCACCAGGACAAATGTTTGTACTCTCAGCCAAATTCTCTTGAATCTTAAGCTGGAACAGACGACTCACTGATAATCCAGCTGCCACTGAGCTATATTATTAGGCTGTATACACAGTACCGTGGATGTATTTAATAACCTTCCTTCTTATGTAAAAGCAAAAACAAGTATTACTCGAAATGAATACATTTTTTCAAAACGAACACAACAACGACGACGACGTAAATCAGGAATGTCTGTCCCTTGTAGGCACAAGGATAAAGTTTCAGGATGAATAAGTTTGAGTTGCGTAAGCAGAAGGTGAATCGGACTGAATCCAAAACCCAGAGAACTTCGGCTTTGTTGGACCTAAGTGCCGACATTTACAACAGCCACTTGAATACATGAAGCTTTCTCACCCGGATCCACATTTTTGATCCTTCTGGCAGGCCTGGTCAGCCCTCCCCACCTGTGTACACAACAATATCCGCGGGCTGTTCCCCTTCATGTTTTCTTTGATGGATTTCACATCTTCGCTGCTTGAAACGTTGTTGTTGTTATTTATTTTTTTGGCTGCAATTGAAGTGGTGTTTTGATGTTATTGACCGCCAGCGCAAAGTATCAAATGCTATATGTACTTTCATTTTCTCACCATAATGTTTTTCAACTCTATTTTGACTCCCCCCTTTTTTTCTTTTTTTTTCTTTTTACGCAGAAACCTTCGATATTTACGCAAATAAAAAGTTAGAACCGTTTGTTGCTTATAGAAAGCAAACGGTGTGAGATATTGTTTGCTGAAAACCACAGCCAAATGGAAATGCAATAAGCATACACACAGAGAGCTTCGGACACTCACATTTACAACCAAGCCTACTTCCTTTCACTTGTGAACTCCATTCCAAATCCAATAAGACGACAATAACTCCGGTTTTTAAAACCACACAAATTGCATCACCATGATCGTGTAACTGTTACACTTTCGAAATCACCTTTGCACTTCATGGAATGGCCCTGGTGTATCCTATTCCTGAGGTCCGGAAGTAACCTCTGTTCTTTTGAAGTTATTGTCACTCTTTGATCACTGCATTGCGTTCATCTTTTGAAGTCGTCCGATGAACGGCTTCTGACTAGTTCTGTGCAATATGGTTTATTTAGTAAGTACAGTATATGAGTTCAACTTCCTCAGGTTATAGGACTAATGGACATGCTTTCGACCTTTAATACGACCGGATCGGCCAAAAAAATTATCGGAATGACATGCTCACAATAGTCCAACAAATGGTAAGGTCTACTAAAAATAGAAATCCAATATGTAAGCATAAAAAAGGTAAGAAAACATATCTCCTTACTAACCACATATCATTATAAATTGAGGAATTGAAAAAGGAAACACCGTTGACCTT
Source organism: Myxine glutinosa (assembly GCF_964187855.1). NCBI lineage: Eukaryota > Metazoa > Chordata > Myxini > Myxiniformes > Myxinidae > Myxine > Myxine glutinosa. The sequence goes on from NC_136264.1 coordinate 111,591,898, forward strand.
TGTTGGACGTCTTGCGTATTAAAAAAGCAACCTCCACGTGTCCTTGATCTACCAACATAGAGTAAATGATAATGGAAATCCGAGTTGTTCACATGTTTTATTACATTTTGAGTAACTGTCTCGGAAAGCAAATCTCATATTTTTCTTTTTTTCATATCCCATACTTTCCAAAGGTGCTTGTATGTATAATCCCTTAACACTAGGAAAGCCAGAAACTTTCACAAATTTTTCCTACATAGAACCAACTCAGCAGTCAGTTTGACTGTTCAGACACAGGAAGCAAGAATATTAAAATTCGCACCCGTGTCCGAAGGAAGCGGTGCAGTTTGGCAGCATGTGTGCAATTCATGCAAGTTACAGGACTTCCAGATTCTGACAACTTTGGAACCTTTTAGAATTACCATTTAGAACAAGATGGATTACCAAGAGAATTACCATTTAGAACTTCACCACTGAGTCTCTCCATCCTACCACATGACCTATGACGTCATAATTATAATTACAAAATTCTACAGGAGGGGGCGCTCTTATGGTGAAAATTTCGTGTCCATAGGACTAACAGTTGCAGAGAAAAAGAAATCATACTCATCGGATCAAGTGTTGTACTTGTCGAATTATGATGCACCGATGACATCATCATGAACATGTCTTATACCCCATGGGGAGTACTTGACAATGAGCCACGTGCCAATTATTCTATGGAGCGATTTTGGAGATACAGAGGTGCAAAGTTTTTCCAAGATGGCGCACGTACCCTATGACATTGTAGGAGTTGCGGATGACGAGAGGACGAGACACTTCTTAGCTGTTCAAAGCTCCTTTATTTCCACAGAACTAACTCCCGACCGGAACTCATACAGCTTTTATAACGCAAAATCCCTCTTCAGGAGGCGTGGCTCCAACGACCGCGCACACGCCACGCCCACACTATCAAAAGCCCCACTGGCCCGTGCCTGTGGATTATGTCCCAATAAGGTAACCCCCACATGTGCCCCCCCCCCCCCCCCAGAATTCACTCGCATGGGCAATGTCAGTTTTCTGGGGGCCTTAACCACCTGGCCGAAACGACTGATGACCCGAGCAGGGACTGTGAGCGACTTGGCGGTGGACGGGCCAACCGGGAACTTACCTGACGGAGGAACGGCCCCGCCGTGGGGGTTGAGCCAACCAAGGGGGCTGGTCGAGGCCTCGGGAGGCTGCTGGGGTTCCTCACGGGCCTCCCGAGGCTGCTGAGGTTCCTCACGGGCCTCCCGAGGCTGCTGAGGTTCCTCACGGGCCTCTCGAAGCTCCTGAGGTTCCTCACGGGCCTTCCGAGGCTGCTGAGGTTCCTCACGGGCCTCCCGAGGCTGCTGAGGTTCCTCACGGGCCTTCCGAGGCTGCTGAGGTTCCTCACGGGCCTCCCGAGGCTGCTGAGGTTCCTCACGGGCCTCCCGAGGCTGCTGAGGTTCCTCACGGGCCTCTCGAAGCTCCTGAGGTTCCTCACGGGCCTCTCGAGGCTGCTGAGGTTCCTCACGGGCCTCTCGAGGCTGCTGAAGTTCCTCACGGGCCTCCCGAGGCTGCTGAGGTTCCTCACGGGCCTCCCGAGGCTGCTGAGGTTCCCCACGGGCCTCCCGAGGCTGCTGAGGTTCCCCACGGGCCTGCCGAGGCTGCTGAGGTTCCTCACGGGCCTCCTGAGGCTGCTGAGGTTCCTCACGGGCCTCCCGAGGCTGCTGAGGTTCCTCACAGCTCTCTTCAGTAAAGCGCGACGGTGTCCGCCAGCGGGGGAGGCTCGACGGGGCCAGGGTCCCATGCGGCCGCACTACATTGCTGTCTGGCGGAGAAATACTTGTCTGCTTCCCTGGCCAGGGCGCGGAAATCCTTAACAGATGAGTTGGCCAGGGCTGACCGTACCTGTCCTGGCAGCTGTTTGAGGAACAATTCTTTGAAGAGGACACATGGTCGGTGGCTGCCCAGGAGAGACAACATGTGGTCCATAAGCTCCGACGGCTTGGAATCGCCCAGCCCGGGTAGAGAAAGTAGTTCGCGGGCGCGCTCGGCCTCAGTGCGCTCGACGGTTACGAGCAGCAGCGCTTTTAGCGTCTCGTACTTGTGGTCCTTTGGAGGATCCTGAAGAAGGCTCACCACCCTGGTCGCAGTGGAGCCGCTGAGCGCAGACACGACATAATAATACTTCGTGTCGTCCGCAGAAATGTTCCGAATGGCGAATTGAGCCTCAGCCTGTGCGAACCAGACGGCCGCTTGTCGTTCCCAAAACTCCGGCAGTTTAATCGAAACTTGTATGTATTGTATTAGAAACTTCTTGATCCTCTAGAATTGATCCTCTAGAAACTTGTATTAAACAACCGCACCCACATAACGCGGGCCATCCCCAACCAATCGGGCCTTTCTGTCATGTCCAGTTCGATTTTATAAACATGGAACCGAGTATGTCGTTCCGCTATGTCTTGGTAATCGTGGACATGTTCACAAAATGGGTTGAGGCCTATCCATGCGTTAAGTCAGACGCCCCGACAGTAGCCGGAAGCAAAACAGTTCAATCTTGGTTTCATCAGACCACAAAATCTTGTTTCTCACAGTCTGAGAGTCCTCTAGGTGCTTTTTTGCAAACTCCAAGCGGGCTTTCATGTGTCTTTCACTGAGGAGAGGCTTCCGTCTGGCCACTCTGCCATAAAGCCCAGATCGGTGGAGTGTTGCAGTGATGGTTGTCCTTCTGGAAGTTTCTCCCATCTCCACATAGGATCTCTGGAGCTCAGCCAGATTGACCATCGGGTTCTTGGTCACCTCTCTTACCAAGCCCTTCTCCCCCGATTGCTCAGTTTGGCCGGGCGGCCAGCTCTAGGAAGAGTCCGGTTGTTCCAAACTTCTTCCATTTAAGAATTATGGAGGCCACTGTGCTCTTGGGAACCTTCAATGCAGCAGAAAATTTTTTGTAGGCTTCCCCAGATCTGTGCCTCGACACAATCCTGTCTTGAGCTCTGCAGGCAGTTCCTTCGACCTCATGGCTTGGTTTTTGCTCTGATATGCATTGTCAGCTGTGAGACCTCATATAGACAGGTGCGTGCCTTTCCAAATCATGTCCAATCAATTGAATTTACCACAGGTTGACTCCAATCAAGGTGTAGAAACATCTCAAAGATGATCAAGAGAAATGGGAGGCACCTGAGCTAAATTTCAAGTGTCATAGCAAAGGGTCTGAATACTTATGTCAATGTGATATTTCAGTTTTTTCTTTTTAATAAATTTGCAAAACTTTCTAAAATCCTGTTTTCTCTTTGTCATTATGGGGTATTGAGTGTAGATTGATGACGGAAAAAATGAATTTAAACGATTTCAGCATAAGGTTGCAACATAACAAAATGTGAAAAAAGTAAAAGGGGTCTGAATACTTTCTGAATGCACTGTAGATGATGAAAAATATCAACATGTTAAATTATATAATAAATACGGGAATCAAACCTGGCGTCAAATCAAAACTCGAAGAAAGCTTATTGAATGAACCCGAATGTGCTGTTTGATTCATTGAGGCGCATTACATTTTAAAGTCAATATCAGGGTTGAACTCGTCAGTTTTCCTCTGCTTGCAGCAACGATGGATGCAATGAGTTCTGTCCGTTACAGCAAATGGGATACACGTCGTTCACCGGAAGATCCAAGAGGCATGTGGAAGCAGGAATATATGATGGGGCACGCAGGTGATGCAAAGGTAAAACGGTAGAATGGTCTTCCTGGCTGTGTCCATGCATGGCCTGTTGTCCATCTAACGGGAGGGGAGTTTGGGGGGAACGAGGGAGCCAGTAAAAGGGAAAAGCGGCGGATTTGGATTGCAGATTGATTGGCAACACGCACCTGAAACAGCAACTTTGTAGCTTGCAGTGTCGCTCAGCCCTCTTGCCTGCTTGCTGCTGCTTCTAGTCCCAAGAACCTTTTTTTTTTTTTTTCACCGTCCGTGCACCTGAGCTCCTTTCATTTGCCCAGCTGTGGAACAGGCTGATTGAGTTGTGTTGCTTTTGTTTTGTTTTTTCTGCCTTCTTTTTTCCTCTTCAACCACATCACTCCCCCCCCCCCCCCCCCCCCACTAAACCTCTGCCAAAACCTCACCAAAAACCCTCTCTTTCACCGCTCTCCACCCAAGTCAATTGCCAACCCTCCTCCACACCCTTCACTCCAAACTCTTTCAAATGACTCCAAATATAGTGCCAAAGGTTTGAACAATGTTTTATTGTTGTGCAGTATAATTACCTCCGCCACCGAAGGTGGACAGAGATTTTGTATTCACCCCTGTTTGTTTGTCCATTTGTTTGTTTCGTTGTCTGTGAGCAGGATATCTCAAAAGGTTATGGACCGATTCGGACGAAACGTGGTAGAAAGTGTGTGACAAGGACAAACTGATTAAATTTTAGTGAAGATCCAGACCCGGATGCTATAATTTTTTAGGTGAGTCTTCACCACTGAGAAATGAGGCCAAAAACGATATCTCAAAACGTTATTGCTCAACGGCTGAGTGCCGCACTTTGATGTTCCAATGATCAATAATGTTCCATACTATTGTACCTCTATCTCAATAATCATTGTTCCATACTTTTGTACCTCTATATCAATAATCATCATCATTCCATACTTTTGTACCTCTATCTCAATTATCATCATCATCATCATTATCATCACCGTTCCATACCTTTCTACCTTCATCTAAATTATCATCATCATCATCACCGTTCCATACCTTTGTACCTTCATCTAAATTAGCATCATCATCATCATCATCGTTCCATACCTTTGTACCTTCATCTAAATTATCATCATCATCATCATCATCATCATCATCGTTCCATACTTTTGTACCTCTATCTCAATTATCATCATCATCATGATCATCAACGTTCCATACTCTTATACCTTTATCTAAATTATCATCATCATCGTTCCATACTTTTGTACCTCTATCTCAATTATCATCATAATCATCATGATCGTTCCATACTTTTGTACCTGTATCTGAATCATCATCATCATCATCATCATCATTCCATACTTTTGTACCTCTATCTCAATTATCATCATAATCATCATCATCATTCCATACTTTTGTACCTCTACCTCAATTATCATCATAATCATCATCATCGTTCCATACTTTTGTACCTCTATCTCAATCATCATCATCATCATTCCATACTTTTGTACCTCTATCTTAATGATCATCATCATAATCATCGTTCCAGACTTTTGTACCTTTATCTCAATTATCATCATCATCATCATCGTTCCATACTTTTGTACCTCTATCTCAATTATCATCATCATCATCATCATCATCGTTCCAGACTTTTGTACCTTTATCTCAATTATCATCATCATCATCGTTCCATAGTTTTGTACCTCTATCTCAATCATCATCATCATCATTCCATACTTTTGTACCTCTATCTTAATGATCATCATCATAATCATCGTTCCAGACTTTTGTACCTTTATCTCAATTATCATCATCATCATCATCGTTCCAGACTTTTGTACCTTTATCTCAATTATCATCATCATCATCGTTCCATACTTTTGTACCTCTATCTCAATTATCATCATCATCATCATCGTTCCAGACTTTTGTACCTTTATCTCAATTATCATCATCATCATCGTTCCAGACTTTTGTACCTCTATCTCAATTATCATCATCATCAAAGTTCCATACTCTTTAGTCTTTACAAAGTGTCGTTGTTGCAGAAGCAGTCCCTTCGCAGGACTTATGCCGAGTGGTTTGCAACCATTTTCCTCGCAGCGTCTCATGAACAACAAAGTCTTATTTTTAATGGTTATTATGCAAAGCGACAAATAAACAAACTTCATATGCTTCATTTATAAGTGGGCTAATATTTTGTTTTGCTTTCCGACTCTTTCCATTCTGTTTGCACACACTGGTCCCTGTGTGTCTCGGCGTGGTGTTGTGACAGTCTTTCCATTGCGAGCTGCTTGTACATTTCCTGCCCTTGCCTTTCCGTTTCACATGTGATCCAAAGCAGTGGCTTTGGCTGGATGCACACTCTTCCCCTAATCCCTAATGAAAGACCCATGAGTGCAGTGCGGTACTTGTGAAGTGCAGTTAAGATGCAGGTGCCAATGTCAGATGTACGGTCTCAATTCCATTGGGTTCAATCGACAAGATCTGAAGATATTTCAAATGATTTGAAACAAGGAAATGATGATTATTGTAAAAAAAAAAAAGTCAAGGTGTCCTTTTTTCTGTCTCGTACCTTTCACACACGTTTACCGAGAACCGCATTTTCTGTAGGGTGTTGGTCATCCTATTGTGAAGGGTTGAGTGGATTGAGAAGGGGGTGGAAGAGAATAAAGACAAAAAGAGACGTAAGAAAAAGGACACACACACACACACACACACACACACACACACACACACACACACACACACACACACCTACCTTAAAAAAAACCATCCTACGGACAATGCCTTTCTGCCAATGAAGTGACAGATTCAGCTCGTTGGTAGGAGGCTTATCTTCAGGGACACTCCGCACTATGTCGGTGTTGTTAGACGTTTATGTCTTGCAATAACATCCATTCTCCTGAAGAACCTCTGCATGTATCACGTGTGAAATTGGAAATCACACTTGTCAGGTATTGCCTGGTAAGGATAGCAGCATCGCAGTTTGCTCTGCCAATCTCCACTCTGTTCTGGGTACAAATTTTTGACACCTCTTTTAGTTTTGTGATCTCCATGGAACCAACTGCCTTCATCAATATCAAACTTCTTCAGGTGTTGTATCACTGTCTCTCAACCTTAGCTTGATTTTGTGCCAGGCAGCGCTGTGGCAACCATCCAAAAGAAGAGCTTCTTCGGGATGTTTATATTCCAGCCAAGAAAGATGACCTAGCCAACTGAGTCTGGCTGCAACAATATCCTCTAGTGGCTCTTCCATCGCAAGCTGTCTTGCTACTTGCACACGACTAAAATGCCGTATCTACTGTTGAGTTTTATTGATACCTAATCGGCTCCGGCGGCACCTGTTGTGAAACTCTTCAATCTTCCTGGAGATGTTTCTTGTTGGTCTATGCCTCAGCCCCATACAACAGCACAATTAGCACTACAGCACAATAAAAAAGAATATTTTTGTTTTTAAGGAAAGATCATTGTCCTTGAATACAGGTCTCCATAGGGCTCCTGCATTCTTGAGACACAAGCAATCCTCTCATATATCCTATGTGGATACCTCCTTAAGATTCAATAATTGCCCCGAGGTATCTTAAAAGGGACACACAAACAGAAAATCATGTTTGGTTTAATTAATATATATTGCTTCACTTAACGCTTAATCGTTGTTCTTTAAAAAAAAAAAAAAAATCTGGAAAGGAATTGGATATTAATGTTGTTGGGTGTCCTTTTCCACTTTATTGCCCTCACCCCCCCCCCTCCCTCCCCCCTCCTCTGTAGCCCTGCAATGAACCCTCTCTATGGCAGCTTTTATGTCCTTCCTCAGATGTGGAGACCATAAAATGATGTGGTGACCTCAGAAGGACAATGATCTTTCCTTGAAGACAAAAATATTATTTTTATTGTGCTGTAGTGCTAAGTGTGCTGTTTTATGGGGCTGAGGAATGGACCCACAAGAGATATCTCCAGCACGATTGAAGAGTTTCACAACAGGTGCCTCCGAAGCCTATTAGGTATCAATGAAACTCAACAGCAGATACGGCAAAAGTGTGCACCTATCTGTGTACATCCCCCGCCCCCCCCCCACCTCCACCCTAAATATATACTACTACCCCCAGATTATTCTGCGTTACATGCTTCAATGTATATTCCCTATGCATCCTCCTCATCCTCACATTTCACCACCACTTCCAGCACCTTCATCATGAGTATTGAGTATGCTCATTAACCTACAATGTTAAGTCACCTCATCAAGTACAAGTACTGCTATATATATATATATATATATATATGTATAATACCCTCTATAGTAGTACCCACTGTACCTGTAAAATCACCAAACTAACATTGTATTGTACAGCATTTGTATAGCACATCTACTCCCAAATGATTGGCAACATTTCCTCCATTCTCAATCACTGGATTGAAACAAGAAATAGCAATCAAAAAGATTGCAGACCCTCGCCAGGACGTATTTTCAGTGTTTTTTTTTAAGGCTTTTGTGTTAAAACAAATATGGCGGCCCAACCACGTGACCAATGACATCATCGTTGTTTTTTTTTCTCCAGCAATTTATCCCAAGATGATGCTCAATAAATTTCATCTTCATCGGATGAAGTTTAGTATTTGTCGAATTATGACGTCATAATGGAGGAACCTATGACATAATCATTAACATATTTTATTCACCATGGAGGGTTCTTTACAATAAGCCATGTCTCAATTTTGTCTATGCTGCGCTTTTGGAGATATAGAGGTGCAAAGTTTTTCGTTTTTTCCAAGGCGGCGACCATACCACGTGACGTATGACGTCATAATTATAATTTAAATATTATACAGGTGGAGTAGCACCTATGGTGAAAATTTCCTGTCAATCGAACCAACGGTTGCAGAGAAAATCATATTTATTCTGTGCGGCCAAACAAGCAGACAAACAGACAGACAGACAAAAAACAAACAAACGGACTCAAATGCAATACCCTCTCCTCTGGCGAGGGAAACTAGACAGTTCATAGAACACCTTACCCCATGAGGTCATGACAAAAAGGGAAATGGGGTGGGATCTGAGAGCTGCAAATTTGATTGGTTGAGATCATGTGAAATGCCGTAATATTTTGTCCAAGTACCGCTAAATAAAAGGATTTTGAAATTGCCATTAAGGTGATTTGTGTGCTACAGGGTTCAATTATATAATTCAAATGAAATAAATTAAAAATTTTAACGGTTGTATAAAAAAAAAAACTTTCAGAAGTTTACCGCCGTTGTTGCCGCGTCTCTTACACCGCCTCATGCATTCCTTTTTTGGGATTTTTTTTTTTTTTTGCCTCTTTATGTCCATTATGACCTTCAAAACGAAGTTTCCTGTTTGGAATGATTTTCAGTTATCTTCAACTGCCAGACAAGCAGACAGAGTAAAAACGTTATCTCACTCCTTTCTGCGCATGTACAATTGGGTCAAATTCAGAGCTACAGGTTTGTTTTCCGATTAGTGTTCAAAATATAACATTCAATTGAAATCAAGTTGTTCCTCGATCATAAACTGACGTTTGTAGACTTAAGACCAGATAAAGGGAACCAAATGCTTAACCCCGCTTTCGCTTCGTGCACGCGGGGTAATAAATTTAAAAAACGTTGGGGGGAATAAGTACAATCCTGGCGCAAACCATTCTTGGCTTCATATCCTTGATACATTTCCATCAACTGTGAGTTCTGCCTTCATCCCAATATGAAGGCATTGAATACGTTTTCACATTACAAGAGGTATAACATACGGCTGTTGCTCCAACCTGATGGGGAAGAAAGTAGTCCAGAAAAAGCACCACACGCACACACAAGCTGCAGAAACAAATACAAGTTTGTACAGGTTGATATCACCCTCGAGATCACAAAAACAACTTTCATTTATTATCACATCTTCCATCAAAAAGTGGTCTCTGTTTTATCAATACCACTTAACATTCCAGAAAACGCATTTCTTTCTCTTCGGCACATGTATACAATAACATCCGAGGATGAGGCACGTCAAATGATTTTAGGATCAGAACCAAAAGTCATGGGACACAATCTGCTTTTTTTGGCCAAATTATTTTTGGCACAATTCTGAATTTTGGCCATTTAAAAATATTGTTGCGGATATGGGATTTGCATCCATCCATATCGGCTTGTAAATATTCCCCTATTTCCTCAATACTTCCCAACTATCCCCAATCCCCCATTCCCTAGTCCCATTTTCTGTAAACAACACTCTGTAGACCCGACCTCCCCCTATTTCCCCCATTAAATGTCGTGCCCAGGTTCACCGCATCTCATGTAAGACAACTATAGGACATCTTGCTAGTTATTCTTAGTCTATGTCAGTTAAGGACTCGTTTCCATTAATTCTGACCCTTCGTTGCACCAGAATGTGATTGTATGGCACCGTTAGGAAGTTTAGGACCTTCCGATACCTCCCCGCAGCTCTTCCTCACGGTTCAGCAACAACAACAACAACAACAACAGCAACGGCAGCGGCGGGCGCGGGAAGTGCGCGTCCTCACTCCGGCTTGGTTGGTAGGGGGTGTTGGGAGGGCACCAGGCTTTCCCAACGAGCCGCCATCGAACATGTGCTCGACGGGGTTACCAAATAGGGGCTCCCTGTCAGCTCCTCGTCAAGGGCGGAGCCCGGTAACCCCTGCACCCAATGGAAGTGGCGGACCGGCCCCAGTGGGGTGGAGCCAACCAGCCGAGGGCGTGTCACTCCCCGCTGAGCATGCGCAGGGAGAGGGAGGTGACGTCAGATGCGCGCTGAGCTTGAAGCAAGAAAGACGTCCCTTCCGAGCGCTGAGGCCTCCCCGCATCTTCTGGACCATGCTTTATCCTGTCCCCGAGCCAAGGTGCACCTTGTGCTATCGACCTACCTGTCCCTTCCTGCCATCAATCCCTGTGTAAGTCCGCCTTGTTCCGTTTGTCTGTGGTCTGTCTGGGATAAGACAAGACGGTAATTAAGTGCCCATCTCTTCTGTGTCTTTACCTCACTGCCTTGTAATCTACCCCTTTTCTCCACCACTGTAATTATACCCTCCTCCGGAGGTCTTGAGAACTGTACCCCTTGCGTCGTTTCCTCTTTCCCAGTCGTCGTGTCCTTTCTATCATTGATTTGGCATAGCGCGATTTGGTCAACGTCTGGGTGGAATCGGGGTCTAGTGGGGGAATAACTGTTCGGTCGCGGCAATACCACCGTTCGGTAAATAACATCTAAACCGCGTCCGTAACAATTGGTGTCAGGAGTGGGATACGGACCCGAAGCGCGCTTAACGCGCTCAAAATTACAAGTCACCGAAATTTGATTTTGTTTTACAAAAAACCCGAATTTTGAAAGTCGCGCTATGGGAGATCAAGACGGCTGGGTTCCGGTAGAGGAGAGTGAGGCAGGGTCGATCCAGGACCAAATTGAGGGACATGAGGAGAGCGAAGCAGTGAGGGCGGCAGGTTCGCAAAATGGCGTCCTCGCGCATGAGGTTACGGGCGCGCAAAATGGCGCCTCGCACATGGCTACGGCGACCGCGCCCGCGACCGTAGCAGCACCGCTGGTGGATTCGAACCTTTTTTTCCTGCAAATGAGGGCCCTTATGGGACAAATGGGAGACCAAATTGGAGGTTTGAAAAACAGTATAGAGGCTCAGAGTGAGCAAATGGGGGTAATGGGGTCCAATAGCGAGAAATTGAGGGAGGACATGGGGTCCAATAGCGAGAAATTGAGGGAGGACATGGGGTCCAATAGCGAGAAATTGAGGGAGGACATGGGGGTCCAGATCGGAGGGTTAGGGAGTAGAATAGAGGGATTAGGAAACAAATTTGAGGGATTAGACAATAGATTAGGGGAAATACAGGAGGGGTTAACGGGGGTAGAAAACAGAATGGCCGCTCAAGAGAATCAAATGGAAGGGATGAGAGAGGGGTTAGAGGGGTTAGAAAACAGTATGGAAGGCAAATTGAGGGACATGAGGGACCAAGCGGAAAGGGAAGTTAAACAAATGGGGCAGCAGATAGAGGGGGTCAGAATGGGGGTAGAAACTAAATTGGATGCTCACAGGGAGGAAATGGAGCAGATGAGGGTGGCATCTGGGCAGGAGATGCAAGTGATGGGAGAGGAGATCAGAAGAGGTGTGAGTGAGGAGGTCGGAGGAGTGCGCGAGGAGGTGAGGCACTGTAAGGAGTGCATGGAGAAGGAGGTGAGAAAGGGGACTGTAAAATTGCAAGGTGGTATAGAGGAGTTGACGCTGGGAGTGGAACAGCTGACGGAGGGACAAAAAGAACTAACGGAGCAGGTTCAAAGGAACACTGCGGTATTAGGAGGGTTAAAAGCGACACAAAACGACCTAAAAAATGACTTGATAGCGACACAGAGGCAATGTCAGATGGTACGTGAGGGACTGACAACGAGGTTGGACGAGGTGACACAGGTAATGGAGACGAAGGACCGGCAGGTGAGGACGCACATAGAAACGGTCAAGGTGGCCTTAGAGGACGAGCTTGAGGAGACGCACCGGGAAATAAAAGAGGTGAAGCAGAAATTAGAAGAAGTGGAAGAAGGGGTAAGCGAAATTAAGAAGCGACGGAGAGGGGATAAGAAAGAGATCAAAGGGGAAGTAAAAGAATTGGTCCAAAGTCTGTGTTCGGATCGTGATGATGTGCTCATTAACCGGATGAGGGATTCGCAGGTGATGGAGGAGAAGCGAAGAGAAAGAGGACCTGGTGTAAGTGGTGACCAATATGGTCGTGCGTATGATGCGCCAGGTGATTTAATAAGCTTGGGGGTCGAGATGGATCCGGGTGTTCGTGAAAGGCCGTTGGTGAAGTGTGCGACAGGTCTGGTGTGCGAAAAAAGAGGTGTGCGAGAATGTCCGACCATGGGGTGTGTGAGGAAAAAGTGCGCGCCAAGGAGTGAGTGTACTGTCGAGAGTGAGTCGGTCGTAGCGCATGTGCGAGGGAGCACATAGAAGCGCGTAGTGAGGAGTGGTACAGAGGACGCCAGAGGACAGAGGACAGAGGACGCCTGTGGTGAGTGTTACGGCGGAAGTAACGGGGGAGTGTGCACGAGAAAGGTGTGTAACGGACAGGTGCATGAGGAAAGAGTGCGCTGTCAAAAGTAAGGAAGAATGCACACCTGTGGTGAGTGTTACAGAGGGTGTAACGGGAGAGTGTGCGCAAGAGTGTGCGCGAGAAAGGTGTGTAACGGACAGGTGCATGAGGAAAGAGTGCGCTGTCGAGAGTAAGGGTGAGTGCGTTGTCAAGCGTGGTGGTGAAAGTAGTAAGAGTGACACGGAGCGTGAGTTGGTTGTGACAGGTGAGAAAGGAAGCACACCTGGAATGGTAGAGCGTGTGTGGGAATGCACGCTGGAATTGGTAGTGAGGCACGTGGTTGGGTGTGCGAGTGAGAGCACACCTGTGATCGTCACAGAGGAGGTGACCGAGGAGGGGGCGCGAAGAGGTGTGTTGGTGAGGTGTGCGAGTGACGAATGTGTGCCAAGGTGTTCGGTGGTCAGGTGTGTGACCAAGTCTGTGAGTGGAATGAGTGTACCTGGGTGTGTAAGAGAAGGTGCAATGACCAAGAGCAGGGAAACGGCTGGATGTATGAGCAAGAAAGGGGTAGCGTATGCGTGTAAGCATGCAGGTGAGGCATCGACGGTAACCGGGTTAGCGGTTAGAGCGACTTATAGCCGAATCGGGCCCTCGGTGCGTGCCGGGCTTCGCGTGCCACGAGAACCAGCGGGGATCCGAGCCACGGCGGGTTCGAAAGGACCGCCGTACGCGATCCACGCTGGGCTTCGCTTTGAACGGCCGCGTCCGTGCTCCACTAGGCGGAGCGGGCAGCCCAATAGGAAGGGTCGTCATGGCGACCACTTTTTGTTGAGGCATTCCGGCAGGTCGAGATCGGGCCATGGGATGGCTCCGTGCCGAGATGATGCGTGGGATCTCGGCACGGGTAAGCCCCCGTCCCTGCACCGAGTGCCGGACGCATCCAGCCGCCGGCACCAAACAACCCGCATTCATGGCTTGGCTGTACGAAGCCGAGCTTTAGAAGTGAATTGGCGCACCGAGAGGCATTAGTAAGTAGACTGTAATGACGAGGATAGTGTTTTGGCCCCAAAATTAGAAAAACAAAATTTGATGATTGGCAAAGGATTGGCAGTAATGATTGGCAGATGATGGTAGTGATTGGCAAATTTTTGATTTGTTGAAATTTGATGTGCAAAATTGGTAGTGGGAGATGCCCCATGTGATGGGATGGCCAATCCACCATCCCTCACAGATGGGGGGGCAAAGGAGCACTAGGTTTATGGGGTGTATGGCAGTGGAAACTAGCCCGGGTGGGTTAGGTTATATTGATAGGGACTAGAGGTGACTATAGGTGACAAGATTTAAGTAAGAGACTTGGTACCTGTAGTGGGGACGTAGTAGCTTAGGGTTTGATAATGACGTGGGAGCGCTGAGTGTAAGGGAAGACGGAGGAGCGCGAGTTTTAGAAGGGAGTAGACAGAGCAGATGATGCAGTATGAATGGAAGTGCTGGTGAGCAGCTTCAAATGAGGCATCGGTGAGGCAATGCTCCGAGGTGTGTGTGAGTGTACAAGTGATGAATGAGAGAGCATTGCGGATGAGTGTCATGGTGAGTAGTGAGTGTTGTGGATCAGCGCGAATGCGCTTGGGGGAGAGAAGGGTGCAGGCGGCATCAAGTATGAGAGCACAGGTGTGCAAGTACAGATGTGTGGAATATATGGAGCAGAGAATGAGTGGTGTGGAGAGAGTTGGAGTAAGTGGTACGGAGTGGTGTGCATGGTGCGAAGGTGTGGATGGGGGAAGAGTGGACCCCCTTTTCACGAGTACCCGGGGAGGGTAGTTTAAAGAATAGTTAGAAGGTATAGGTAAATTGTGGTTGGATATTGACATTTGTGGTGCGGTTGCAGAATGGTATTGTGGATGGGTGCATTGGTGTGGTGAAATTGGCTGGTCGTGTGGCCTGTTAGTATGAGTGTGAATGGTTGGGCACTCCGCCACTGTTAGATGTCGGCCAGGTGAGGCCGCAGGTGGGCTCTGGGAGCCGTTAGTGTCAGTGGGTGCCTGAGGATCCTGGGTGTGGATCGGGCAGCCCGTGCCAGAGAGGGCACTGAGGGGGTGAGAGTGCGAGAGGGCCTTCCCCAGTTAGTTAGGTTAGGGTGAGGAGCAGGTGAGCTCGGTAGGCAACAACAGTGGTGGAGGTGTGCAGGTGGGCGGACCAGCTGGGAGCGTCACACGACCCAGCCACCGAAATTGTGCGGGGGCACCGAGTGTTGAATCGGGGAGTGAGACCCAAATTGATGGTGTGCACCACAGATGGTCAATGGGATTTTGGTTCTTCGAACCACATAGAGTAATGAGGGCCAATGGTTTGGCAGGAGAAAGACCCTGGGTAATGTAAAGTTGTTAAAGTCATTTAGGAAATAGTTAGGATTGATGAACCTGTCGCACCATATGCAGCCACTTACCTGAGGTGATGATGATGACTCCACACCTGTGTTTTCTTTGTTTTGTGTTGCAGGAAATGAGAATTGCTGTTTGGATTTGTGAGACGCATCACGACGTGGATAAGACATTGGGGTGATTCCATCTCTCCCTCCTTAAGAGGGACTGATGATGAATTGGTGATGGCAGATTTTGATGTTGAGTTGGAGATGGCAGATTTTGATGAGAGTTGGAAATGGCAAATTTGATTGGTTAGGAGGGAGAGAAGACGAATTTGGTTTATGGGAGGAACGGGGAAGACAGTAGGGACGTTTGTTGATGTGTAAAGTAGATGTTTATGGGTAGTGTTGTGTTTTGTGGATACAGTAAGGGGTAAGGGAGGGGCAATGTAGGTTACCTGGTGGGGGGGGGGGGGGGCATACGGTAGGAACGTACCTGTCTCACCTGGTTCCCATGTGCCCCCAGTGTGCATTACCTTGTATTGCGTGCACTTTTGCGCCCTTACCACCTTACTCACTTGTCTTCTTTTGTCTCCCACCTCCGAGGATCTGGCTTTGGGGCAGAGAGAGAGGAGAGAGAGGTGCTGGCTCCGCAGTTGTGGGCCTGTACTTCCGTTGCTTGCTGCCTGGATCGATACACCATATGGACCGCAATTTTTGTGGCCGCCCACAATGGACCGCAGTTCTTTTGCGGTCAATCACCACCCGTGGATGGACCTCTGGGTCAACGTGGCACCTATGCCATACAGGTGAACCACTTTTAGTTGGCCCCCCTGACGGCCACAATTCAGAAATGGACGCGGTTGGCGCCTTTCTTTATTTCTAAAGAAGCCAGAAGGCCAAGTGCACTCCATGAAGGCAAGACCAGCGGCAGAACATCGGCCGGCTGCGACACCACCGGTGACCATGGACACTTAATTGTGCATTTTTATGAACACTTTATTGGTGCACCGGATGGTGCTGACTGTGCGTAATGGGGTGGTGCTTTTGGTGCTTGGACAGGGTGCTCTGCACATTATTAAAGGCCGTAGGGCCACAGGGCACTCGTGGGTTGGTGTATCGATGCTGGCATGTGTGCTCTCCCTATGCATAACATCTGCATGTGTTCCTCAAAGAACAGGTCCTGGATCGTCGTGTAAATATCAGTGTAGTCTTGTATAAATGATGCTCCCTACCGGCTGTATGTTTAGTTTGAGGATGCTTTCCGCGATTCGGTTATCCTGTGGGTGTGTTTCTGTTAGGAGAAGGGTGCAACGTCGCAGGGGGACATATTTACTCATTGGTGAACATCTGTAAAACTGTCGCACTCAGGGTTGAGTTAATAGTAGAGGGAACTACATCTGAGTGCCACACTAAAGTAGGTAAAAATTTATCGGGTCGGGACGCCCCGAGGTAGAGAAGGGTGCAATGTTGCGGATATGGGATTTGCATCCAACCATATCCGCTTGTAAATATTCCCCTATTTCCTCAATACTTCCCAACTATCCCCAATCCCCCATTCCCTAGTCCCATTTTCTGTAAACAACACTCTGTAGACCCGACCTCCCCCTATTTCCCCCATTAAATGTCGTGCCCAGGTTCACCGCATCTCATGTAAGACAACTCTAGGACATCTTGCTAGTTATTCTTAGTCTATGTCAGTTAAGGACTCGTTTCCATTAATTCTGACCCTTCGTTGCACCAGAATGTGATTGTATGGCACCGTTAGGAAGTTTAGGACCTTCCGATACCTCCCCGCAGCTCTTCCTCACGGTTCAGCAACAACAACAACAACAACAGCAACGGCAGCGGCGGGCGCGGGAAGTGCGCGTCCTCACTCCGGCTTGGTTGGTAGGGGGTGTTGGGAGGGCACCAGGCCTTCCCAACGAGCCGCCATCGAACATGTGCTCGACGGGGTTACCAAATAGGGGCTCCCTGTCAGCTCCTCGTCAAGGGCGGAGCCCGGTAACCCCCGCACCCAGTGGAAGCGGCGGACCGGCCCCAGTGGGGCGGAGCCAACCAGCCGAGGGCGTGTCACTCCCCGCTGAGCATGCGCAGGGAGAGGGAGGTGACGTCAGATGCGCGCTGAGCTTGAAGCAAGAAAGACGTCCCTTCCGAGCGCTGTGAGGCCTCCCCGCATCTTCTGGACCGTGCTTTATCCTGTCCCCGAGCCAAGGTGCACCTTGTGCTATCGACCTACCTGTCCCTTCCTGCCATCAATCCCTGTGTAAGTCCGCCTTGTTCCGTTTGTCTGTGGTCTGTCTGGGATAAGACAAGACGGTAATTAAGTGCCCATCTCTTCTGTGTCTTTACCTCACTGCCTTGTAATCTACCCCTTTTCTCCACCACTGTAATTATACCCTCCTCCGGAGGTCTTGAGAACTGTACCCCTTGCGTCGTTTCCTCTTTCCCAGTCGTCGTGTCCTTTCTATCATTGATTTGGCATAGCGCGATTTGGTCAACGTCTGGGTGGAATCGGGGTCTAGTCGGGGAATAACTGTTCGGTCGCGGCAATACCACCGCTCGGTAAATAACATCTAAACCGCGTCCTTAACAATATATTGTTGCGGTTATGGAAGAAGTACCCCGTGGTAGATAACTTAATTAGAAGCCCTTAGTTAGATATTTCATTAGTAAGTGTGGTTAGTCAGGTACCTTCATCTCACAATAGGGACAGGTAAAAATGCGTTGTGAGGTTAGCATGTTCCATCCCCGTTGTGACCCCCCACCTTCTGGCGATCCCATCCATCCCAACCCCTCACCTTTTCCCTCTCAGTACCTCTAAAACCCCCTACTTTCCTGGAAACCCTCCTCTCCATTTTAGTCCATTTAAATCCCTCCCATCCTCAATCCCTTCAAAACCTTTTCCCCCTGCACCTCTCCATAGCAAAAACCACCCCGACACCACAACCACACTGACACTACAATCAATGGCAAATACTGTAGCATTGCGATTGTAATGGTGAGTACGTACTTGCATCACCACAATTGTAATAGCGAGTACTGTGGTGCCGTAATTGTAATGGTAAACAAGACATGACGTCACGCTGCGGCAAAGGAGGGCCAATGAAGACGCGACATGGGTAATGTTGAACGGTACTGCAAAGACAAAGTCCTGTCTGGCCCAGCGCGGATATAGAAGGACGAGCTGTCCGCCGCACTCGCCTGTCTGAGGCACCGAGTAACCCATAACAGCCTGCCTTCCGAGAGGTTTCTGCCTAACCTGTCTTGCTGTGCTGCCACAAGCTGTCCACCGAACCACAAGCTGTCCACCGAACCACAAGCTGTCCACCGAACCACAAGCTGTCCACCGAACCACAAGCTGTCCACCGAACCACAAGCTGTCCACCGAACCAAAAAAGCTGTCCACCGAACCACAAGCTGTCCACCGAACCACAAGCTGTCCACCAAACCACAAGCTGTCCACCAAACCACAAGCTGTCCACCGAACCACAATCTGTCCACCGAACCACAATCTGTCCACCAAACCACAAGCTGCCTGTAGGAGTTGTGCCTGGACGAGTTGCGGTGACCAAGGCTGACCAAAGGGTTCTGAGAGTAGATGGCAGGATGCAATCCTCGGGCACAGCACCTCCATCCACACACATGCGCGACTCTCCCGACATAGCACAGACATACGCACCACATTCCCTTCCTTCCCTACCCTCCATTTTGGACCGATGCAGGCCTACCTGCCTGCCTGCCTGGGGTAAGTGAGTGGCCGACCCGAAGTCCCGATCTTTTTCTCTTCTCTGTTATTTCTCTCTACTTTTCCTGGAGTGACTGTGGCGCGCCAGTCCATCCCGAGTTAAGCAAGACTGTGCAAGGGGATCTTCTGTTGGGGACGTCAGGGCAAAATTATATTCTCATATTGCAGCTTCTAAACCATGTTAAATAGATAGACAAACCTTGGCTGAAAAAAAATGACACCAAGATCAAGTCAATCGGTCAAGGCATTCCAGAGTTATTCCAGTTTGAAGATCCGGGAAATGGGTGGAATTGGAGAAACAATAGCCTTACAGTTATGTAATAGATAATGGCACCATAATTAGCTGTACTTAGCAAGTTTTTTCCCATCAAAATGTAATGGTTTCATCTACAGTATACTCACATGGATGAAATTTGGACAGTTAGATGAAAATTGTATGCTCTTTAAGATGAAACTCGAAAAAATAAAATAATTGGCATAATTAATCACCTAATTAGAATATTTAATTAGTCTGTAATGGCGTAAATCTCGTACTTCAAATTTTATGCCAAATCAATGAAATTTTGTGTAATTTTGAAGATATACTGCTCAATTTTGCTTGTCGTACTTGAACTTGTTACAAAGTGATATAATTTATTTTTGTGCATAATTTATCACCTAATTAGCATATTTAATTAGCCAATAATGGCGTCAATTGCGTACTTCGATGCCAAATCAATGAAAGTTTGTGGAATTTTGAAGATATACTGGTCAAATTTGCTTCTCATACTTGAACTTGTTAAATAGTGTAAATGAATTGTAATGGAGACCAATAAAAGTGTACACATGTACATAATTTATTAGCCAATTTGCATACAAAACGAGCCAAAAATGTCTGCCTCAAATCTATGAAACAATGCAGATGTACATTTTAGATCAACATACGTGAATACGTGAAATGCTACCAGCTACCAAGTACCAGCTACATGCACCAGCTACCAGCTCCAGAATCAGTTGGGTCCTACAGCCTACTGGGATGTACATCACACAGGTCTCCACTACTCCACCAGCTTCAGGTCACCATGCACATAGTCCAGGAGCAGTTGATACTCAAATGTGCTCTGGGTCTCCTCGTCACTCTCGCAGTCGCTGCTTCCTACATCGATCATGTCATACGACACCTGGTACACAGTCTCAAAGATGTTGTCTGAGTGACTGATGATACTGTCAACCTTTCCCGTGTACCATACATTCTTCTTCAGCGTCTTGCTCTGTCCATCATTCTCCACCACATCAAACTGATGTTCAACCTTCTTCCCAACCAGAAACTCTGGGTGTTCTGGAAGGGGAACGGTTGTTTTTTTCGCTTTTGGAGCAGTTGGTTGCTGTGCCCTGACCGTTTCAACTCTGAGTTTCTCCTGTAGAGCATGTTTCTGCTGTGAGAAAAGCTCTCTTCTCTTCTCTTCTCAGGAGGGATTACCATGTATGGTGTGACGGTCACGTCATCAACATCTTCATAGATTTCTGTCGAGTGAGGGTTGAGTCGTATGACCTTTTTAAGGTTGGCGACCAGCTCATCAAGGGTGAAGGTGCGGCTCTTTCCATTGATCCACTGAGTTTGTTGAAACAGGTATTGCTCCTCCTTTCCAACCTTGGAGCACAGCAGCTTCTTCTGAAGTTTCAGTTGGGCCATGACTGCTGCCTTCTTGTTTCCACCTCCAGTGACTTTAGCCAGGGAATCATCAACTTCATCTTCAGTTTTCCATTCACCTCCCCATGACACAACTGTTGACAACAGCTCAGATTTTTCTGTTCTCTGCTTCAGACACTTGAGATCTGCCTTCCGTGACATCTGCCGCACTTTGTCTCGACGGTGCAACTTCAGTCGAGCCTCTTCAGCTTGGCCTTGTTCTACACATTTTGGTGCTTCTTTGATTGCCAGCCCCCACATCTGCTCACGCTCTCCCTGATTGATGCCTCTCAGGTATGCAGTGGTCTTGTTCTGCTTTGTCAGGACGAGACTCTCCTGATGCAGCAGTTTCGCGTTGGGTTTGTGATGCATGATGCTGTCCTGCACTGCAAAGGTTCGCTCACAGCCCTTGTTAGTAGCAGGCACGTTCCTGGTTTTTTTTCAAGAGCTCATCTGTGGGCACACTGTACTTCCCCCCCTCAAGCCGACCATGCAGCATGCGCTGTACCAGAATCTGCCAGTTTTGGCAGAAGAGCTCCATCACTTTGATCACCAGATCCTCTGTCTTGGCATCTGGCATCTGATAGACCTTCGTGGTCATGTCATCTGGCACTGCAGGAACGTCCTGGAAGAGGCGGACCCGATCCTGCAACAGTAGGGATGCATCTTTGCCCCATGCATCAAATTTCTCCTCCATCTCCTGGGCACGTACATTTAGATCCAGCACAGGCTTGGCAGCCTCTTGAACAAGCCAGATTGGCTTGCAGACAGGATAGTACAAAATGCCAAGTGCATGGGCCCCTGCAGTTGCAACTTTGTTGTCAATATGGCAACCAACAGCTAGCAGCAGATTGTTGAGAGCTGCTTCATCTTTCCTCATCATGAGGAAAGTCTTCATGTCCTCCTTGTGGTAGATATAGGCTGCTCCATTCTCATAGAGGATCTGAGCACGGTTGCCTATGTTGTGCTTGAACATTAGCTTCTGTCCTTTGGAAGCAAGATGGGCCTCAAAGTCAGCTGTCTGCCCTGCTTGCTCATCCCCGTAGCGTTCTAATGCCTTGGATGCAGCGTAGATAGCTGCAGAGGTAGAACTGGTCGATGTTGGCCTGTAGTTCCCAGGAAGGCCCTCCTTGTTGATCTCCAGAGCTACCTGGTCAAATTGCTTCAGACTCTCTTCTGCATACGTAGCCTGGTTGATGTGTACATGCATGAAGCAATAGAAGTTCTCAACCTTGAGCAGGGCCTCTTGTTCCTCTGGGGACAGATCCTGGAATCCAGTAGATGTTGAAATGACTGAGGCCCGCCATTCTTCATACTCTCTGTAGAAGGTCTTCATCACTGCACCACGATCACTCATGGTGTTGTCACAGGAGGCAACCATTTTATGTAGCTCCTCTTCCTGGTCCGTGTTGTGCAGTTTTGCCAGCAAGTCGGCAGCCTCACTCAGTACTGACTTGCTGCAACCCAGCACTGTTGTAGCATCCTCACCCACCATCTCACGCAGTCCTAGTGTGTACAGGCCATCGTTGGTGCCAACTTGGGTGACATTGTACTGGCGTTTCTGCCGGCTTGTACCATCATTGGCCAGAACCCCGCCACTTCCCTCAGTGTCCTTGACGGCCTTGGCTGCCTGCATCAAGGCCAGCAGTCGGCCCTCGATGCCTATCATGAGGCATGTTGCATAGCTTGGTAGCTTATCGACCTGGTAGCTGGTCAGCTTTTCCACCACACACTTGATAACTTTGGATGCATTTTGTGCAGAAACATTCATGTTCAGCAGCTCAAGAACAACTTCTCTGATCTCATTTGAATATTTCCCATTGCAGAAACTGCAAACTTTATTCTCTTCTGTGATTTCAGACATTGTATGTAATAGCTCATTTTCACACTCAAGGTTTCTAATGTGTTTTTTTAACTCTTCAATTTCTACTTCATTCGATTCTATTTTCTCATTCACAGTTTTTTGTTTTTTTTTGACTGAGTTTCAGTGTTCTTGAGCTTAATCTTCAAGCGTGAAGACTTTTTCTGCAGGCTGGTCTTTTCTTTGACAGTACAGTCCAGTTTATCTGACATGGCTTGCAAAAGCTCTTGTTGGTGGCCCGTCTCCTTCTTCAATGTGTCTATTTCCTGCTTTTGCCTCTTCAGTTTTTCGTCTTTCCTCTTCACCCTCTTGTTCATATTCCTTGGTGTGTAAGTGCCTAGTTTTTCTGTTGTATAATTTCGTTTTTTTGTTGTTTGCTGCAGTTCCTTTGTAACCAAGCTGTACTGTGCTTCCAGGTCTTTGATTTTTAGCCGCGTCGCAGACGCTGGTCATAGAGTGCGCTCTGCTGTTGTTGTTCTTCTTCTTGTTGTTGTTCTTCTTCTTCTTGTTCTTGCAGAGAAGACAAAACCTCAAAGCTCAACCCATTCTGGGAACCATAGCTCCACCCATTCTGGGAGAGGCTTCATATAAACAAATATCCACCATTTTATTAACTCGCATAGCTTTGAGGCCTGTTTTGTAGGCCCGTGGTGTCTTCCTCTCTCACACAGTTTTATTTGAAATCAAATTCGATATATCATTTCATTTTTCACAGTCGTAACATAGTTTTAGACTCGGTTGAAAAAAAACGGGAAGAAAATCCGATGAAAGTTGCCCTTTATAGAACGAAATGAATTCTCAAAGGCCTGTAACTTCAAGTCCATTGAGATATATTTTTTTTAAATCGCGGCATGCTCAGTCATACATCGCCCGAAATAACAGACGAGAAAATGCCGAGATATATATATTTTGTTTAAATCGCGGCATGCTCAGTCATACACCGCCCGAAATAACAGACGGGAAAATGCCGAGATATATTAAAAATTCGTCCATTTGATGACAATCGTCACGATGAAATATTTAATTTATACGTCGTCACAATAATGTGGAGAGAGGAGCATAGCTTCGTTCACGTGTCGCCACATACGGGAAATTGCCGAGATATTTTTTTTTTAAATCGCGGCATGGTCAGTCATACACCGCCTGAAATAACAGATGGGAAAATGCCGAAATATAATAAAAATTCGTCGCCACACACGGGAAATTGCCGAGATATATTTTCACTTTGCACAAAAATAACATCAAGTAATCGAATCAATAGGAATGTCCTGTGCCTATAACATCGACGTTATAGGCACAGCTGCATCTAGGCATTGTGTAACATCGACGCGGATTTTGTTTTAATTAAAACTTTTTGTACTTGTTTGTTCATGGTCTTCAGGCGGCATGCCTGCTTCTTCCGCTGCCCTTGCGAAGTTCTCTAAATGCTCCAGTTGTATGCTCATGTTTGTCACTAGTTTGTCTTTGGCTTCCAGGTCTCGCTTCGCTCTTTTCAGGTCGGCATTAACAGTGTGTAACTCCGCCTTCAGTCTCTGTTTTCTTGGAGTCAGTGGTTCTTGTGGCACCTTCTTCATTGGCAGTTGGTACTCGTCTGACAGGAAGTTGTTTAGTTCTACTGTTTGTTTAGTTCCTCGGAATTTTGCTTTAATTCTTTGCTGCTTTGCTTTAACAGCCACCAGATTGTGATACAACACAAGGCGATCTCCACCACTCTGGAAATACTGAGCCACCATGTCTGTGGTGCATATGTCTGTGGCAAAATTATCAACAGTTGCAGACCACCCTGCCATGCTGCAGCTGTCCAGGACCGCCAATACATGTTTATTGAGCACTGGTCCAACTCCAACATCTACACTGGAAGTGGCCTCCACACTGGAAGTGGCCTCTGCACTGGAAGTGGCCTCTGCACTGGAAGTGGCCTCTGCACTGGGGGTGGCCTCCATCACTGAAAGGAAAATAAATTATTGTTAGAGTTAGACAACAGTATTTCGTTTTTCAGACCCAATCATATCCTAAGCTAAATCATAATAATTTATTATAATTATTTGGTAAGTACCAGCACTTGACAAGCATAATACTGATGATGATATTTAGAGCAAACACTGGTTTCGGAATTTATAAAGCTTTAATGCAAGTGTCTGATTGGTTTGATTCGTTGTTCATTTTGTTGAATTTGAAAAAGTATCAAGGGAATTTATCAGTATTATAGTTTAATTGTCAATACAATGTAGAATAGTTTGAGGAGTGACAAGTGGCTGGAACATTGTCTGTGTTGTCGTAGTGGAAGGGATGCCCATCACAAGCAAATGTTTTCTATTGAAGGACATTGGCCATAGTTCATGTTGTTAAAATAGACAACCCAGAGAGTACAGTGAGTGGCAAAATCCGGGGCCAAACCTAGCAATATTCAGGGCATTCAAGAAAAGCTGGATGGTTAAGATAGATCTAGACTTTAATAGAGTGAACTAAATAAGCAGGTAAACAAAATAGTGTATTTAGCATGTTTCTGGTAGGGGTTTTTGGCAGGATTATCAGAGAAAAAAAAGCTTTGGTATCTTGCCCCCCGTCACACCGCACATGGACTGTCCCGCCACAACAAGGCAGTGCGTGCATGACGTCACAAATGGGGGTAGCGGCCTGAATGGTATCGCCCAGTGGCCTACCGCTTTTGGGCATGGAGGGTTGGTCAGGAAACATATAATTTATGGCCATTCAACCAATGCATCGTTATTTCTACAGTTTACTATCGTATTCAATATACATTTAGCTACAATATGCACTAAAATCGGTTTGCACCAATAAAGGAGAAACGGATGCATTTAATCACCGTAATCGTCAGTTTTTCCATTGACGGACTTCTGGTTGACCTAGACCTAGAGTTTCCGATCCAGCACCAATGTGAAGCTCTGATTGGCTGCTTCAATCGTGTCGATTCGGATTTTCCAAATATGGTTCGGGTACATCGGTAAAACTAATATGACCATACCGCAAAGCCGCAATGAGCCGGCGAAGCCAAAGCCTCTTGCCACTATTTTACCCATCACGATGGCATCAGTAGGTTAGGTAGTTGGTAGTCGGTACCATACCTGCTAAGACTTGGTAAAAGAGAAGATTCGGTGAATTCTGTCTCAACTTCGGATATTTCCGGCCGTGAAAAACTATCCCCGACGGCCGCGAGATTTCTATAAAATAATTCTTCATCAATTTTAGAATATTTGACCCCGTTTTCAGCCTCCGAAATGCGGTAACAATCTTTTTTGAAATATTTTTTCAAATGCTCGAATCTCATTGGTTCCGGTGGTTGGTGACGATTTTCGTTGAGGATAACCAGGCCCGTGCGGGCCGAGGTTGGTCTTAAAGTATTTTAATTACAAATTAGAGGTGCATAAGATTGTGAATCAAACAAAGACGGGTGAAAGAAACTCCTATTGAACTTTTTTCAATTTGTTTTGCATACTTCCGCATCCGCAAGATGGCGGCCGCCATGGAGCGATTTGGTGCGTCAAAGCTTCGAAATTATCAAGCCAAGGGATCCAGCATAATCTGGTTTTCGATATAATACGTACACGTTTATTGACAACACCGGCTTCGCCGGCTACTAGTACCGGCTGCAAAGCCGCAATGAGCCGGCGAAGCCAAAACCTCTTGCCACTATTTTACCCATCACCATGGCATCAGTAGGTTAGGTAGTTGGTAGTAGGTAGGAGTAGTAGGTACCGTACCTGGGAAGACTTGGTAAAAGAGAAGAGCAGACAGTCCTCCCCAATACCTGCATACCTCTTGCCACTATTTTACCCATCACCATGGCATCAGTAGGTTAGGTAGTTGGTAGTAGGTAGGTAGGTAGTTGGTAGTAGGTAGGTGTAGTAGGTACCGTACCTGGTAAGACTTGGTAAAAGAGAAGAGTTATCACGAATTAGCTTGGGTACCCAAGACTTGGGTACATTTATGTCGTGGTTAAGCATAAACGTCGTCCTTCATGCCACATCTGATAGGTCGGTGTGGCGATGAAGAATGGAGGCGAAACATTGTTCCTCGTTTTGGCTTTGACCGAGTGACATGGCGTTTTGCAGAATCGAGTCGAAAAACACGTTGTTCAAGTGCTCGTACTTTTTTGCTGTGCAGTAAGCGAGTGACTTGATACGTTTCACAGTGCCCAAAGCAATGACGATTTAGCTTAGGAAATTTGAGCATACTAGGGCATGCCCGTACGTGGGTGCCCGTTCCTTGCCAAAAAAAAAAAAAAACGCTACCCGTACGCTCTACCCCGCCCGTACGCCCGTACGCCCGTAAACAAAAAAAACAACGCTCTTCGCTTCCGCCCTTCGCTCTGGGAGAAATAATGCGCATAAGAAATCGAGAAATTATTATTTTCTCCGGAAGAAATCGAATTACGAACCGTAATGGCGCACGCGCTCGGCTCGGCTCGCAACAACGCGTTCTGTGATTGGCTGCCGGAAGTGAAGTCTTCACTGTCCGGAAGGTCGCAAATCGCAGTTACGATGAATCGCAAATTAGTTTTAATTAGTTTTAAAACATAGTTGAACGCCAACATAGTTTGCCAACGTGAAATAAATGAATACGCTCTCAAATGTGCCGTCCGAGGCAGAGTCTGTTCGGCACGTTCGGCACACGTGATAGCTCGCTGCTCTCTGATTGGTTGAATCGTTTTTTGGACATAGCTCGGTAACTACTTGTCCGATTAATATGAAACCTTGAAAAGGCACATCCTCGGGTCCCCAGCAATATACCTGGCAAGTTTAAAGTATATCGGACCCGTGGTTGTCGAGAAACAGCGGTCACAGACATACATACATACATACATACATACATACATACATACATACATACACACAGAGATTACTGGAATTATAGATAGATGATGAGAACTATTTCGAGCAGAATATGCTTACACGTGATTCGGTTGTTTTGCACCAACCTCGTTCCCGGCGTCGCAGACGTCGCAGTGATTCCCGTCGCAGTTCCCAGCGTCGCAGTGATTAATTCGGTGAAGAATTCCGTCTCAACTTCGGATATTTCTGGCCGTGAAAAACTATCCGTATTTCTAAACTAAATATGTAAACCGCTTATACCGTATTTCTGGCCGTGAAAAACTATCCCATACGGCCGCGAGATTTCTAAAAAATATTTTTCGTCAATGTGAGAATATTTGACGCCGTATTCACCGTCCGAAACGCGTAATAATATTTTTTCAAATGCTCGAATCTCATTGCTTCTGGTGTTTGATGACGATTTTCGTTGAAGATAACGAGGTTGGTCTTAACGTATTTTAATTACTAATGAGAGGTTTCATTAGATTATGAATCAAAGAACGACGGGTGCAACAAACTCCTATTGAACTTTTTCGCAATTGTTTTATGCAAACTTCCGCATCCGGTCGATGGCGCCCATCATTGAACGCTTTCATTTTAGACATATTTTTGCAAATGCTCGACTCTCATTGGGTCCGGTGTTTGGTGACGCGTTTTGTTGAAGATAACCAGGCCCGTGCGGGCCGATGTTGGTCTTAAATTATTTTATTAATACATCGGAGGTGCATAAGATTGTGAATCAAACGACGACGGGTGAAAGAAACTCCTAATGAACGTTTTAAATTTGTTATGCATACTTCCGCCCACGCAAGATGGCTGCGCCCACGGCGCTTCGGATTCTCGAGCCAAGGCATAATCAGGTTTTCAACATAATACGTACTCATTTATTGACAACACCGGCTTCGCCGGCTATTATTTCTGGAAATCCGCGCGACGTCATTTTGGGGAAACACGTGACATCTAGCGCGGCTGCACGGCGATGTACACAAATCATGTTCTAGCGGCAATCACTCGAAAACTGGGCAATATATTAACAAAACAACAACAACAGAATATTAATCTGCATTTAATTGTCTATCCATAGCTGCAAACATTTCTACTGTAGGTTGAAAATTGAATTCACAGCGATTAACTTACTGTGGCAAGATCGGGTCTCAAACGATATTCGCCGCTTTGACAGCGGTGATTCTGACGTCCCAACTTCTGTGGTAGCGTTAACCTTTTCTTGCGTCTGCGATTTCTGTATACTAGAAGCACCCGCTCCCTAAGGGAGCAGCGACGGAGCTTTATGTTATTATCCTTATTCATAATAACTCTCCAAAATAGCTCTCGCTGCGTAATTCAACACACCTCACCGCAATGAAAAACGTGGGGACAGCAACACTGTCTTGTAGTCATGTGGGACTTGTAATACCCTCTCCCACCTTGAGGCGGCGCTACACGATACACATTTACATAGAGAATTGTGTCACTTCCACCATCCCCCATAAAAACAACCCCATACACTAATTGGGGTCTTGCTGATCCGATGTAGCAAATCTGGATGAAATCGGCCCAGAACTGTAGGAGGAATAGCGCGACAAACATACACCGACTGCGCTGTAAATGATAGCCTAGTGAGTATTCCTTGTGAATTGTGATTGTATGTACAATCAAACCTCCCTGTCCGCGATTTCGCTTATCCCCACTTACCTTTCAGACACCATTTCTCCCCCTCAGCGCCAATACTCCCGCGTAGCTTACTAGCTGTGACAAAAACGTGATCCCCTCGCTGTCCCTGCTTCCAACCTTAAACTCATTGAGTTTTCCCAAATTTTTTTAACACTTTGACATTTTAAACACTTTTAATGAGAATGCAATATAACAAAAGGAACGGTATAAAGGAACAAAATAATATTTCTGAAGAAAAAGAAGGATCGAGATCATGGCGAATCGAAAGAATAAAAAGATTGTTGTGAAGAAGAAGAACCTTGCGTACATTTTCATCGTTCTGTTGCGGCGGAGATTCCCATTGGGGACATATACTCCGACATCACTTGTAACCTCTACCAGGCGGTGTCCACACACAACAAACACGTCATGGAAGACTGCGTGGTCCTGTCTTCACTAAGGGAAGATCAAATCACTGTAGACGTGATGGAACTGTCGGTCGCTCCTGGAAGATCGATCCACTGTACTGTACTGTACTGTACTGTACAGTACTGTACAGGTACTCTGAGCAGAAACGCCTTCTTATTAATGGTAAATGGCACTTATTTGATCTTATTTTACTCAATTGTTCTTATTTTTGATTTAAAAGTTTTATTTTTTAATTTATTGATGATTTTTTTAGCTTTTTAGCTTAGCTTTTATGCTTTTAGCTTTTTAGCTTATTTTTTTAGCTTATGCGATGGCGCGTCGTCAGTCCGTCCGTCCATCACATCAGTTCGTTAGTCTGTCCGTCCATCAGTCCGTCCGTCAGTCTGTCCGTCCATCAGTCCGTCCGTCAGTCCGTCCGCCCATCAGTCCGTCCGTCCGCCAGGCTGTCAGTCTATCACATCAGTCCGTCCGTCCATCAGTCCTTCGGTCTGTCCGTCCGTCAGTTTGTCCGTCCATCCGTCTGTCAGTCCATCCGTCCGTCAGTCTGTCCGTCCATCAGTCCGTCCATCAGTCCGTCCATCCGTCAGTCCGTAAACACTTGAAGCTTCTCCGAAACCACTGATGAGATTGTGAACAAATTTGGCACAAATGATATTTTTATGTTGTGGCTAAAGTTTTTTCACGGCATTAAAAAAAATCGGGGTCTAAGGGGGTCTTACCGGGGGTCAAAGTGGGTTCAGGTTTGACCCCCCAAAATTGGTGTTTGCTTTCTTCTCAGAAACTACACATGCAATTCTGATGAAACTTCACCACAACCTTCATCATCCGTGATGTACCAATGCGTGTTCAATGCATTGGAAACATTGGGGTCTGAGGAGTGGGGGAGAAAGGGAGCCCCTCAAAATAGGTATTTTTTGTTTGTTTGTTTAAAGTCTTATGATTATGTTAGTATGAGTCTACATGCGGCCCTGTCTTCTAGCAACCATTGAAATTGGTTTAAAATACCTTTAGTCAGTGCAGTATACTGTTTATTCTACCAGGTGAGCACCAGGGGTATTGCCCCTATGTTTCAACTTACATTTTGCGAGGCTGTAACGTATCTCATTGACTTACATGTATAAGCTGTTCGCCGTTTGCGATTTCACCATTCACGGAGTTTTACAGGAATGTAACCCTGGCGGAGGGCTAGATTTTACTTATATATATATATATAAGTCTAAGGGGGTCGTTGATTGGACCCTGATTGATTGATTTATTGTTGATTTACGTTGATTGGACCCTGATTTACATTGATTTACGTTAACCCTGGCGGAACCGACACACACTGATCGCTACCTTGATTTCAATTCTTGCCATCCAATGGAACACAAAAGATCGGTGGTGCACACCCTCTCAAAAAGAGCACGTGATTTACCATCCACCTTTGAAGACAAGATGAGTGAGGTGGACCATCTTCAAAATGTGTTAAGGGCAAATGGTTATCCTGACAGCTTGCTACCCAACAGGAAAACAATAAGGGCTTCCCCACACAACAGGCTGAGACCGAGAGAACAACCAAAGGGTTTGTGTGTTCTCCCTTTTGTACTGGGGGTTTCACAGAGGGTCGGCAGAATTTTGAAATCGGCAGGAGTGAGGGTGAGTTTCACACCGGTTTTCACCCTTCGCCAAGCCCTTATGAGGGTCGACAAGCTTCCGAGGAAGGATAGGTCAGGGGTGGTATATGTAGTGCCCTGTGGTTGTGGAGCTGAGTATGTGGGTGAAACCGGGAGGACCTTAGGTCAACGTATTGCTGAACACCAAAAAGCATTTGAATGTAATTTTCCCAGCAGATCTGCTATTGCCAAACACGGCCTTCAGGAAGGCCACACACCTTTATGGGATAGGGTTAATATTTTGGGTTCCACACCCAACAGAAACAGAAGACGGGTTTTGGAGGCTTGGCACACAGAAGAAACTGTTACCTCGATCACACAAGAGGTAGTTGACTTACCGGTAGCGTTTGACCCACTCTTGTGTAAACGAAGCAGGCATGCCGTACTTTTTTTTTTTTTTTTTTTTTTTTTTTTTTGTATACAAGATCGAGGCTCGTGAAAGAGCGAACATTAATCACACAGAAAGACAAACCGACACATAAAAACATATAACATAGGGAGCG
The DNA here is from genome assembly GCF_964187855.1 of Myxine glutinosa. NCBI lineage: Eukaryota > Metazoa > Chordata > Myxini > Myxiniformes > Myxinidae > Myxine > Myxine glutinosa. The sequence goes on from NC_136264.1 coordinate 111,623,328, forward strand.
GTAGACAAGATGGGGAGAGAGGGGGAAGGACACAAACACAACATTGAGAGCAGGGACCGAGAGACATGGAGACATCGAGAGATCTGAGAGAGGGCGAGGGCTTGGGGGGGGGGGGGGGGGCGTGGGAAGGGGCAGTGGGAGAGGTATAAAACATATGGACACTGCCAGGACTTCCAGGAAAGAAGTTGGAATTTCAAAACAAGGTGGATCTGGGGTGAATTAGTGGGGGTAGAAAAGATCAAGGTTTGGATGGGGGAAGATAAGAGATGGTGGTGAACAGCTGTTTTAAAGACCTGGAGGGAGGAGTGGATTGAAGGGAGTGAGGGAGTTTGTTCCAGAGGCGGGAGAAAAGAGGAATGAAAGAGTGAAGGTGAGCGGAGAGCCGAGATTTCGGCAGTTTAACCATCAGAGGGTTGCTGGCAGATCTTGTGCGACCTGTAGGAATATTTGGGGGACAGAGCACAGAGAGAGCTGGGGGTGCGAGGCCGGAGAGGAGTCGGTAGAAGACAGAAAGACCACCTACCTGCCTGCGGTGAGTGAGTGAAAGGCCCCAGAGATAGCTTCATCGCGGGAGATTCCAATAATTCTGAAAGCTTTGGTTTCAACAGCGTGAAGCCGAGCTAGGTGTGAGGCAGGAGCACCGGCCCATAGGGGAGAACAGTATTCCATTGAGCTGCGGATGAAAGCCTTGTATGTGGTGAGGAGCTCAGGTGTGCGAGGAAGGACTTCGCACGACGGAGGATGCCCAGTCGGCGACTGGCTTTGGAGGCCAGCTTGGAAATGTGGTTTTCCCAAGAAAGATCATGGCAGATAGGAGACCCAAAATCTTGAGCGACAGAACTTCTTGGAGAGGATTGTTGAGAAAGTAGATGGGAGGGTTGTCCAGTCGATCTTTTCGGAGAGACATAGTAAGAGTGTGAGATTTGTCAGGATTGAAAGACATGTTCACTTGTTTGACCAGTCTGTGATTTTGTCCAGGTCTTCAGAGAGTGAGGAGGCAGCAGACTGCCGATCTGAGGGATGAGGAATGGAGCGGCAGAGAGTGGAGTCATCAGCAAAGAGATAGAGAGGATTTTCGAGAGAGTCAGAGAGATCATTGATGAAGACCAGAAAAAGCACGGGGCCCAGAACACTGCCTTGGGGAACTCCAGCCTGAACAGGAAGAGGAGATGAGAGAAACCCATTCAGGGCCACACGTTGACGACGACTAGAGAGGAAGTCCGCCAGCCATGCGTGGAGATTTCCATGGATACCAAAGGAGGAGAGTTTGGTGAGCAGAGCGGGGTGCCAGACCGTGTCGAAGGCACGTGATATGTCGAGGGAGACAGCTCTAATTTCCTCCTGTTATTACAGCGTGAACTTTGAACAGGCTTTGAACAACGAGTCCACATAATATGTCACACAAGGTTTTTATTCGGACAATTTGCCCCCTCCCCCTCCCCCCCCTCCCTCCAAACCACCACTCTCCCCAACCCCCCCCCCCCTCCGCTTCCACCCCCCTCTGGTTCCCCCCCCCCCATTCTATCCCCCCCCCTATAGCCCCCCTCCATCCCGCATTCCCGTTTACCGCATAGGGCCACATGTGATGATCTTGATATTATGGCAATTTTATTTTACCTTAAAAAAATTTTGCTTTAATATATTTGCAGTTTTAATTTAATTTACAATTTAATTGTTTACAAGTTTAACTTTTAATTAAATGTAATTATTGTTCCTGATTTTCTAAAGACTTGAGTTATAATCCAGCATTGCTTACAGGATTATTTTAAGCCGTTAATATGCGGTTGATTTTGAATTTGGTCAATAACGTCTCCGTTCACGAGAACGGTGTGATACGGTTTCATTGGCTGTCCAGCTTTGCCCACCCCACTTTGCATATACCCCACCCACTTTGCATATAAGGGGATGTTGAGATGATTTTATCACTCTTGAGGAAGATTAACGGAGGCGTGTGGCTTCACATGTTGTTAATTGAAACGTTGAGTCATTGTTTGTTCAATTAAAGGTTGGAGATCTTACCATGGAGTCATATATATATATATATATATATATATATATATATATATATATATTATATATATATATATATATATATATATATATATATATATATATATATATTGTTACGGGTCGCAGACAAGATGTTACTTTGGGCCGAGCGGATGGTCAACCGCGACCGTTACAGGATCCCCGATTAGCCCGACTCCCCCAACGTTGACCAATCGCGCCACAGGTATTCAATCGGGAAACCTCTAAAGCGACCGAATGTAAAGAGGAAGAGAGAAGAAGACAGAGTACGGAGGAATAACAGGATTTATTATACACACAAGCAAAAAGAAGGAGCGATCAAAGTTATTTACAAGCAATGGATGGAAGAAGCAGTCACACAGTGAATCGTTAGCTTATACTATTCAATTTACTTAACCCCAGGACAACGATTAGGACAGACGACGTTCACACTTACACGGGGGAAATTGCAGGCAGGAATGGCGGAGGTGGGTTGCTGGAGAGGGAGGCAGGGTCAGGTCCCTGCAACCGGCCGGGCTGGAGGTAGCAGCTCCCACTCTTCGCGTTTTTGGCGGGAAAACGCTCGGTCGCGTCGACGCTGCTGATGCTGTGGACGTCACGCGCTGGCTCGGTCACACCTGCTCCTCTCCTTCTGGTGGAGCCGTCTCCCTCCTCTCAGCGCGTCTCTCCAAAGCTTGTTTCATCTCCAAGTACCTCTCCTTTTTGGTTTGGAGCATCTCTCATCTCACAGCTCACAGCTCATCTCACAGCTCCCTCATTGCTCTCCTCCATTTCTCCCCTCTGATCCTGGGTTCTTATTTGCTCACTCTGAGCATCCATTCGGTTCCCCATTTGCTCACTCTGAGCCTTCATTTGCTCACTCTGAGCATCCATAAGGGCCTTCATTTGGATCATAAATAGGCCCCAATCCATCGGCGGCGCTGCTACGGTCACGGGCGTGGCTAAATTTGGCGCCACAATAACCATGTGCGCGAGGCCGCCATTTTGTGAGATGGTGAGATGAGAGATGAGAGACGCTCCAAACCAAAAAGGAGAGGTACTTGGAGATGAAACAAGCTTTGGAGAGACGCGCTGAGAGGAGGGAGACGGCTCCACCAGAAGGAGAGGAGCAGGTGTGACCGAGCCAGCGCGTGACGTCCACAGCATCAGCAGCGTCGACGCGACCGAGGGTTTTCCCGCCAAAAACGCGAAGAGTGGGAGCTGCTACCTCCAGCCCGGCCGGTTGCAGGGACCTGACCCTGCCTCCCTCTCCAGCAACCCACCTCCGCCATTCCTGCCTGCAATTTCCCCCGTGTAAGTGTGAACGTCGTCTGTCCTAATCGTTGTCCTGGGGTTAAGTAAATTGAATAGTATAAGCTAACGATTCACTGTGTGACTGCTTCTTCCATCCATTGCTTGTAAATAACTTTGATCGCTCCTTCTTTTTGCTTGTGTGTATAATAAATCCTGTTATTCCTCTGTACTCTGTCTTCTTCTCTCTTCCTTCTCTTTCGGTCGCTTTAGAGGTTTCCAAATTGAATATCTGTGGTGCGATCTGGTCAACGTTGGGGGAGTCGGGCCAATCGGGGATCCTGTAACGGTCGCGGTTGACCATCCGCTCGGCCCAAAGTAACATCTTGTCCGCGACCCGTAACAATATATATATATATATATATATATATATATATATATATATATATATATATATATATATATATATATATATTGTTGCGCATTCGGGGGTCGGCTCTCCCCTTATCAAGGGGGGGGGTTAATCCCCTTGTCCTTTTAAGCTGGCCATCCCGAGTCCTGGAAGCTACAACGCTCCTCCCGGTCGGTCTTGGGTAGGGTGATTGGTAAATTTGCGTCCCAAATACCTAATTACCAACACCGACCGCGAGCAGGAAAATAACTCACGCTCGAACCACGGACGTGATGGTAAATGCCGAGCGGTTAGCAGTCCGCGATCCGAGCCGTTAACAAATGACTAACCCGATTCTAAGCGGTTCCGAAATCGTGCCACAGGTACTCAATGGAAAGAAAGGACGGAGGCGATCGGATTAGGGAAAAACCAAGAAATAACAAGGTGAATTTATTTACAATCAAGAAGAAGAGGAAAGGAAAGAAATATACAAGAAGAAGAAGGAGAGGGACACAGGGCAGGCTTAACTATACAGTCTTAACTTCACAACACAGGACAAACATACACACTCACACGGGATTGTAGTGGGTAGGGTGGAAGGTCCAGGTAGATGATCCAGGCTCCAATCGACCCCCGTCCAGGCTCCGGTTCCGCAGGCGAAACCCGGCAGGCAGCTCTGCGTATCGTTGGCACGCGACCGGACCTTACATATGGCGGGGGGGAAGTCCTTCGCAAATGTGCGCTCTTGGATCAGTCCTTTCAATAAGCTCCTGTACCCACAAGTTCGTTATCAGCCCTCTCTCCCAACGAGTCCGTTGTGCGCAGTTCTTTCGGAAGGAGTCCGTTTGCAAAGCGCGTATATCCTCCAGTCCTTCAATAACGACGGTCCCCTGCGCAGTCTGTTACAATCGAGCTCCCTCACGCATTCCGTTACAATCGAGCTCCCTCATGCAGTCCGTTACAATCAAGCTCCCTCATGCAGTCCGTGAAAGGGCTTGGCGCTCGCGCTTATATAACGAGCTTTCAGATCAATCCGTGCGCTTGGAAACCATGCCCGCCAGCGAGCTCACCTCAGCCCTGGTTGGCTGGTAAGGGCTTACCGGCTCCGCCTTTGATGGCTGGTTGACAGGGCCATGCCTTGTCCTTGGCGCTCCGCCCCCTTCTTCCTCGAGCTTGACCGCGTGGTTAATGGCGGCGCCTGAGCGAACGCTAACCAAGGCGCGTAACAGAATTGGGAGAGAGAGGTTGGCAAAATGGCCGGAATGGATTGGGACCTATTCTTATTTAATTGATGCAACGCAGATTCAACTATTGGGAACACGGCCTTATCTGAAACACATAATAATGAAATAACTGGGATTTCTAAGGTGACTTACGTGTTGCTGTGGCCTAACTATGGGTGCTACCTTTGACCTTTTAACGATGAGAATTATTTACAAGTATTTACACAAGTGAGGGTTCTAAAACCGCAACACTGCACCCTCCTTTCCTCCAGGCCCGACACGGGCCGAAACAAAAGGGCCAACTTTTAACTTTGTGTGGCATGTAGGTGTGGTTACCCTCTACTTTTAACCTCACCCTGAGTGCGACAGTTTTAACACTAAATATGTCCCACCTGCTGCGTTGCATCCTACCTAACTGACTCATGCCCACAGACTAACCGAATTGCGGAATTATTTTGAAACTACACATTTAAGCCAGTGGGGAGCATTATTTACAAAAAACACTACTAATTATTTACACTGCAACCCAGGACCTGTCTTTTGTGGGAAGAGAAGCAGAACTTTTTGAAAAGAGGAAAATCACTGCACTGCACTGCACCGATACACCATACCCACATGCACCAATAAACAAAAGGCACGAAAAGCACCATCCAAGCACCAAAATACAAAAAGTGCAGGAAAAGCACCAAGCATGAAAATGCACCAAACAAATGAAAATGCACAAAACACATTTCAAAAAATAATAAATGGTGTCTTCTTCTTTTCTGCTGGGCTGGCTGCTGGGCCGATGCTTCTGGCTGCCGTCTTGCTTGCTGTCTATTTAATAAAAAGGATTGCACCAACCGTGTCCGTCTTTTATTTATGGCCAGCAGGGCCAACTCAGGTGGTCCACCGCTGGGCATAGGTGCCACTTAAAACCGTGGTCCGCAAACAAGATGCTGCTGGCAGCAATGGTCCACTCCAGCGAAATGCCAGGCCACAGAACGTGTGGTCCATATGTGGTGCCAGGCCACAGAACGTGTGGTCCATAAGTGGTGTACCAGTGCAGGCAGGCAGGCAGCAAGGGTGCGGGCGCACAACTGCAGCACCTGCACACTTTCCCTCGGGCAGAAAAGAGCAATGGTCTGTGAGTGGGGAAGGAAGGACAAGCAGATCAGTGGGCAGGGGCGCAAGGGTACACATCATAACAAAGCAATGCAACATGAAGGGCGCGGGAGAGCGAGCCAAGAAAGCTCGTCCCTAGCGTCCGTCACCCCCCATGTCACCTACCCTACCCTTGCCCTTACCCGTATTTACACAATTTACACCTTTACAAATTTGTCGCTAACGTCTTGTCTTTCCCATTCCCCCTAATACCAAATTCATCCCCAATCCCTCCTAAGGAGGAAGAGATGGAATATCGAACAATGTCTCACCCACGTCAAGATGCGTCTTTCATTCCAAATGCCTGCAAAAAAATGTGGTGTGGAGTTTTATCACCTAGGTGAGTGGATGTGGATGGTGCGAAGAGACTTTCATCCTATCTATTCTTCTAAATGACATTAACAATTTACACTACCCGGGGTCTTACCCTGCAAATCCATTGGCCATCATTAAACTATGCGGTTCTAAAAACCAATTCCCATTGAACATACTGTGGCGCTCTCCAATTTGGGTCTCACTCCCCCGAGTTTTCAATTCTGTGCCCTCGCACAATTTCAGGGCTGGGTCGTGTGGCTCACCAGCAGGTCCGCTCACCTGCACACCTCCGCCACTGCAGTTGCCACCCGAGCTTACCGAGCTCCTTCCTATCCTAACCTGGGGAAGGCCCTCCCTGGCACTTACCCCACTAATGCCCCCTCTGGCATCGGGCTACCCGGGTCCTCTCCTTGGGATCCACGGGCCCCATCTCCCAGAGCCTACCTGCGGCCTCACCTGGCCGACAGACTACTAGTGGCGGAGTGCCCAACCAACCATTCTTACTAACAGGCCACACGCCCAGCCATTCCATACACTCATGCACCCATACAAGCAGTACTCTGATAATTTCAGCACCACAGATGTCAATATCCAACAACAATTTACCTACTCCCTCTACCTACTTTTAAACTACCCTCCCCGGGTACTCGTGAAGGGGTCCATCCTTCCCCCATCCACTCCTTCGCACCATACACTCCACTCCACTCATTCCACAATACTCACTCCACACCATTCATTCCATTTTTACACACACACACATCCTTCCTGAGCATTGCCTCATTTGCTCAGCACTACCAGGAACTTCCATTCCAATTCCTCCTTTCCTCACCAGCACTACAAGGAATCTCATTCATCTTTTCATTTAAACTATACCACAAACACACTGCATCATCTGGCTATCTATTTCCCCTCTAAAACTCGTGCTCCGCGTCATCCCTTTATACTACTGCACATCCCACGTCATTATCAACCAACTACCCTGACTACGGCCCCACTACTTGTACAAATGTCGCTACTTAAATCTCAAGTCACCTATGGTCATTTCTAGTTCCCTATACATTTATCCTAACCCTCCCGGGCTAGTTTTCACCACCACCCCATAAATCTATAGCTCATGTGCCCAACTGGATGCGAGGGATGGTCGAGCTACCACCCCTCTACATCACTATCGCCATCACTACCACTAATCCAGTCCACTGCACTATGAGCCTCTCTTGCGGTAATGCATTCTCGTCACAGCTCAGCTTCGAAAAGCCGGCTATGCGTGGGGATGGTCTGTCTCCTGTAGGTTGGGTCCGTCCGGCAGTTTCGATTCTGGGGAGGAGGTTTTGTCGGACCGAGATTCCAGGGTCCATCTCGGCGCGGACCCTTGCGGTCTCCGGCCCGATGACCCAACCTCGCCCGGCCGGAATACCTCCCCCGCCAGGGGTCGCAGGTCCGACCTGGCCTTTCTCCCCCGGAATCGCGCCACTCGCTGCCAGGACGCGGCACCGACCGTACAGGGCGGAGCCCGGCCCGAATCGTGCACGGCGCTCCTTGCAGGAGCGACGCGGCCACGATTCCGGCCGGCCCCCGCAGCACACAAAGAACACCACGCCCCGAGAGCTCGCGTCGGCTATACGTCGGCCTGAACGCTGTCCCGGTTAGCGTCGATGCTCCCCTCGCATGCTCACACCACGCGTTCCTTTCTTTACTCATACATCCCGGCGCTCCAATGCCGCTCATACAACCCACACATTTCGTTAATTCCGCCACCGCACTCTCTCGTGCACACCACCCAGGCACACTCACACGCTCCGTTACACACTCCTCTCGCGCACCTTCTTGCGCACACACTCCCGGTACGTACTCCGTACCACTCATGGGTGCGCACTCTGTTGCACACCCACTAACGCGCTTTGGTGTGCACTCTCGCACACGCTCCATAACCAACTCGCACTCCGTGTCACTCTCTTCCAACCCACTTTCACACTCTGTAACACTCACTCTTCGGCGCACACTTTTTCCTCCCACTCGCGCCATTTCCTCTCACACAGCGCACCACGGACCTCCTACGAGCGCCCGGGTTACGCCTGGATCCCAAGCGCGCGAAAAACCCTCTCGCGCCAAATCTTTTAGCACCATATACAGCCCTTCTCACCTTGGCGCTTCCTCCTCTTCGCTCCACCACCTGCAAACATTCCATTTGGTTAAGCACGGCATCACGATGTGAACACGGACTTTGAGTGCATTCCATTTCTTCCCTCGATTTAATTTCTATCTCTGCCGTCTCTTGAATTTCCACTATTATTAAATCTTTAATTTCTTTTTCCTCGACGACCGCTTGTTGCTAATAAAATAGAATTTTCTAATTCTGTGGTCGCCGGCTTCCCCATACCCCGGGTCGCGATTTCTACCCCGGTCCACGTGACTTTGCCTTGCTCAGCCTCGTTCAACCCGCACTCCTCTGGCCGCGCTACCTCGTCGCGTACCATTGTGCCTCTCCCGCTCAACGCGCGGTCTCTGTCTCTCCCCATCTGTTTTACCTCATATGTGGCCTTGTCCCTCGCTAACCCCTCATTCAACTCCCGGGCTTTTTTTTTTTTTTTTTTTTTTTTGTATACAAGATCGAGGCTCGTGAAAGAGCTAACATGAATCACACAAAAAGTCAAACCGACACACAAAACACAAAAAATAAGGGGAGCGGCAGACAAGATGGGGACAGAGGGAGAGATGAGAGAGAGGAGAGAGGAGAGAGGGGAGAGAGGAGAGAGGAGAGGGGGAAGGACCAGGAAGGAGGAAGAGGAAGAAGAGGGGGAAGGAGAGGGGGAAGGAGGGGGGGGGGGAGAGGGGGAAGTCTGCAAATCCCCACGCCGGATCTGCATCCAGAACTGAACTGAAATCACACTCGTCGGCAGTCTGCCGTCGAATGACAGCTTCTGCAGGTGGGAGGAAATTCACGCCCAAGCCCAGGGGGACTACTTTGAAGGAGATTGGTGTAAGTTTGTTGTATCTGGATACGAGTATTTTTTATGGGCAAAGGTCGGATACTTTTTGAACACACCTCATATGTTTTATACCTCTCCCACCTCCCCCAAAGCCCTCCCCCTCCCACATTTCTCCCATTGTCCCTGCTCTCAAATGTTGTGTTTGTGGGCTTGGCCATTTATGTCCTCCAATTGACCCCCTAATTTGTTCTCTAATCCCCCCAATTTCTTTTCTAACCCCCCAATTTTGCTGTCTAATTCCCCCAATTTGGTTTCCCACTCGCTCACCCTGAGCCTTCATTTCTTCCATCTGGTTAGCCATCCACTCCCCCATCCGGCTCATTTCTTCACTCCTTTTGTTATTTTCGCACTTTGACTCTGCCATGTATGCGCCAGATTGTGTCATAAATTGCTGCAGGTCAAAAACCCTTGGTACAGTGGGCTTGGCTACCATGGCCATGTGCGAGGCACCGCCATTTTGTGCGCCTGCAACCCCCACTACCGCACCTTCATCACTTTCCTCCTCCATCTCTCCCCATTGTCCCACTTCTTCTCGGGGGTCCTGGGTTAACCCTAATCCTCCTCTACCTCCTCATTTTCCCCCACCGGCCTCCGATCGCCTTGATTATCCATGGCACGATTTAATTAGGATCTTAATAAAAAATTCGGCCGCTCGTAATGTTTGACCAAATTTTCCAGATGTTAAACAATTTGATTCGGGCTTCAAATCCCACTCCCAGACACCAATTGTTGCGGATTCGGGGGTCGGCTCTCCCCTTATCAAGGGGGGGTTAATCCCCTTGTCCTTTTAAGCTGGCCGTCCCGAGTCCTGGAAGCTACAACGCTCCTCCCAGTCGGTCTTGGGTGGGTGATTGGTCAATTTGCGTCCCAAATACCTAATTACCAACACCGACCGCGAGCAAGGAAATAACTCCCGCTCGAACCACGGATGTGATGGTAAATGCCGAGCGGTTAGCAGTCCGCGATCCTAGCCGTTAACAAATGACTAACCCGATTCCAAGCGGTTCCGAAATCGTGCCACAGGTACTCAATGGAAAGAAAGGACGGAGGCGATCGGATTAGGGAAAAACCAAGAAATAACAAGATGAATTTATTTACAATCAAGAAGAAGAGGAAAGGAAAGAAATATACAAGAAGAAGAAGGAGAAGGACACAGGGCAGGCTTAACTATACAGTCTTAACTTAACACCCCAGGACAAACATACACACTCACACGGGATTGTAGTGGGTAGGGTGTAAGGTCCAGGTAGATGATCCAGGCTCCAATCGACCCCCGTCCAGGCTCCGGTTCCGCAGGCGAAACCGGCAGGCAGCTCTGCATATCGTTGGCGCGCGACCGGACCTTACATATGGCGGGGGGGAAGTCCTTCGCAAATGTGCGCTCTTGGATCAGTCCTTTCAATAAGCGCCTATACCCACAAGTTCGTTATCAGCCCTCTCTCCCAACGAGTCCGTTGTGCGCAGTTCTTTCGGAAGGAGTCCGTTTGCAAAGCGCGTATATCCTCCAGTCCTTCAATAACGACGGTCCCCTGCGCAGTCCGTTACAATCGAGCTCCTCATGCAGTCCGTTACAATCGAGCTCCCTCACGCAGTCCGTTACAATCGAGCTCCCTCACACAGTCCGTGAAAGGGCTTGGCGCTGGCGCTTATATAACGCGCTTTCAGATCAATCCGCGCGCTTGGAAAACCACGCCTGCCAGCGAGCTCACCTCAGCCCTGGTTGGCTGGTAAGGGCTTACCGGCTCTGCCTTTGATGGCTGGTTGACAGGGCCACACCTTGGCTTT
>NC_136264.1:111639429-111654429 GCF_964187855.1 Myxine glutinosa
TGTGTGTGTGTGTGTGTTTTTATATATATATATATATTTGCATTGTTTAAATATATGCATGCATAACCACATGCATATATTTTACTGAGATTGCCATGTTTATTTGCAGTAAAATAATTGTAGATCAGTAAACGTTGAAATATGAATTGTCTTGTATTGGCCAACTCCCCATCTCTGCTGGAAATAAAACTCAAAAACTAATACCGTAGTTAATAAACTGAAGAGAATACACAAGAAAAGTCTTGGTAAGCTAACTTTTAGGTCACATTTTGTGATACTTATAATGTATATTAAGGCTCAATCATATCTCTCACTCTTGTGTAGCTTTTCTTGATTGTATGTATGTACCTTTACTAATACATATATATGTATTTATATATATATATTTATATTTTTATATATTTTTATATATTTATATATATATATATTTATATATATATTTATATATATATATATCTATATTTATATATATCTATATTTATATATATATATATATATATATATATATATATATATATATATATATATATATATATAAATATAGATATATAAATATATAAATATATAAATATATATATATATATAAATATAGATATATATCAATATAGATATATATATATATATATCTATTTATATATATATATATCTATTTATATATATCTATTATATATATCTATTTATATATATATATATATATCTATATTTATATCTATGTGTATATATATATATATATATATATATATATATATATATATATATATATATATATATATATATATATGTGTGTGTGTGTGTGTGTATGTGTGTGTATGAAAAAACGTGCATCCCACCAAAATGTAACAAGAAAGCATGTCAAAATGCAAAGCCTGTCCATCTGCTTTGTTCTCCAAATAAACCTCATGAAAACAATGATTAAAAGTTATTTTTTGTATATTTTATTAATCAATGTTCTCCATAATTTTATAATAAAAGTTTGTTGAAGAGTTTATGACAAAAGCTCAAATGGTAAAAATGTTATGGCCTGGACAAGACACATTGAAGCTCAATAGTAAATAAATGAAGAAACATGGAAGCGATTATTTAAAATAAAATAAAAACAAACAAAAAAAAACCGTCTTGCGCTTGATGAGCTGCGGAATGGCTGATAAAGTCTATTTGCACCCATTGTGACTCTTTGACTTTGTGACTCTCTTTACACTTTAACATTTTTACCTCATCAATTCGAGTTCTCTAAGGGTTTGTTGAAAATTTGATGAGAAAAGCTCAAAAAAGTAATGGCCTGGACAGAGTCAGTCATTATTATTATGTACCATTATATATCATTATTGTCGTTATCATTCTTATTATGTACCATTATCACTATCGTTATGTATCATTATCATTATTGTCGTTATCATTATTATTATGTTCCATTATCACTATCATTATGTACCATTATCATTATTATAATTATAACTTATTATGCACCATTATCATTATTTTTATCATTATGTACGATATTATCATGATTAATATTGTTGTTATTATTATTATCATTATCACCCTGCATTTACCGAAGAAAGCTTGAAAATTTTTGATTGTTTTCCCTGTCGAGAAATAAACAGTATGCAGGGAGGGGCCTCCATGTTATCGTGCAACCACATTCCTGGAAGTCGTTTCCAAGGGGAAGAAAACCCGTGGTCTTGTGCAGCTGTGCTGTGGCCGGGCTAATAAGGGTTATTTATAGTTACTATGACTTTGCCCCATTGACATTTTGACCCAATTATTAATTATTTTTCCCTGTATTCTCCTGATAAAGGTTGATGAAAATTTAATGACAAAAGCTCAAATGGTAAAAAATTATGGTCTACACACACACACACACACACACACACACACACACACACACACACACACACACACACACACACACACACACACACACACACACACACACATGATTGCAAAAACCCGTCTCCGCTATGTGGGGGCTGGACGAACATGATCTACTCTATTAATCTCATTATGAACAAGCAAGAGCAGATCCGGTATCAGGCAACGTTTCACCTGCTTCCCAGTGAGCTTTCCAGGCCAATAGAGTCTATTCTTCCTTATGGCCAATAGACTATTCTTCCTCAGGCCAATAGAGTGTATTCTTCCTTATGGCCAATAGACTATTCTTCCTCAGGCCAATAGAGTGTATTCTTCCTCAAGCTTCCTTATGGCCAATAGACTCTATTCTTCCTTTGGCCAATAGACTCTATTCTTCCTTTGGCCAATAGACTCTATTCTTCCTTTGGCCAATAGACTCTATTCTTCCTTTGGCCAATGTACCCTATTCTACCTCAGGCCAATAGACTATTCTTCCTCAGGCCAATATATTATATTCTTCCTCAGCCTTCCCCAGGCCAAAAGTCTCAATTGAATCTAAATCAATGGGTCAAGATGTACCCTATCTCAATTGATTCTAAATCAACGGGTCAAGATACTTCAAATCCAGGTTCATATCCCATATACTGTACTATGTGTTTGTTCTTTGCTTACTATTGTATTTATAATTAACTAGGGCATGCCCGTACTATATATATATCTAAAATTATATCCCCCCCCCCCTCTATTTACATGAAATGGTTTGGTCCATTCGCAAAGCCAAAGCGAACGGCTTGCGAGTACGGTGACAATCCCCCCCCTCTATTTACATGAAATGGTTTGGTCCAAAGCGAACGGCTTGCGAGTACGGTGACAATCCCCCCCCCTCTATTTACATGAAATGGTTTGGTCCAAAGCGAACGGCTTGCGGAGTTTGGTAAAGAAATCGCCATAGCTCGGTAACTACTTGTCCGATTAATATGAAACCTTGAAAAGGCACATCCTCGGGTCCCCAGCAATATACCTGGCAAGTTTAAAGTATATCGGACCCGTGGTTGTCGAGAAACAGCGGTCACAGACAAACATACATACACACAGAGATTACTGGAATTATAGATAGACTAGGGCATGCCCGTACTATATATATATCTAAAATTATATCCCCCCCCCTCTATTTACATGAAATGGTTTGGTCCATTCGCAAAGCCAAAGCGAACGGCTTGCGAGTACGGTGACAATCCCCCCCCTCTATTTACATGAAATGGTTTGGTCCAAAGCGAACGGCTTGCGAGTACGGTGACAATCCCCCCCCCCTCTATTTACATGAAATGGTTTGGTCCAAAGCGAACGGCTTGCGAGTACGGTGACAATCCCCCCCCTCTATTTACATGAAATGGTTTGGTCCAAAGCGAACGGCTTGCGGAGTTTGGTAAAGAAATCGCCATAGCTCGGTAACTACTTGTCCGATTAATATGAAACCTTGAAAAGGCACATCCTCGGGTCCCCAGCAATATACCTGGCAAGTTTCAAGTATATCGGACCCGTGGTTGTCGAGAAACAGCGGTCACAGACAAACATACAAACATACAAACATACAAACATACACACAGAGATTACTGGAATTATAGATAGACTAGGGCATGCCCGTACGTGGGTGCCCGTTCCTTGCCAAAAAAAATAAATAACGCAACCCGTACGCTCTACCCCGCCCGTACGCCCGTACGCCCGTAAACAAAAAAAACAACGCTCTTCGCTTCCGCCCTTCGCTCTGACTGAATTGGGAGAAATAATGCACATAAGAAATCGAGAAATTATTATTTTCCCCGGAAGAAATCGAATTACGAACCGTAATGGCGCACGCGGTCGGCTCGGCTCGCTCTCACATCGGCCACGCCTACGCAATAACGCGTTCTGTGATTGGCTGCCGGAAGTGCAGTCTTCACTGTCCGGAAGGTCGCAAATCGCAGTTACGATGAATCGCAAATTAGTTTTAATTAGTTTTAAAACATAGTTTAACGGCAACATAGTTTTCCAACGTGAAATAAATGAATACGCTCTCACATGTGCCGTCCGAGGCAGAGTCTGTTCGCCACGTTCGGCACACGTGATAGCTCGCTGCTCTCTGATTGGTTGAATCGTTTTTTGGACATAGCTCGGTAACTACTTCTCCGATTAATATGAAACCTTGAAAAGGCACATCCTCGGGTCCCCAGCAATATACCTGGCAAGTTTCAAGTATATCGGACCCGTGGTTGTCGAGAAACAGCGGTCACAGACAAACATACATACATACATACATACATACATACAAACATACAAACATACAAACATACAAACATACACACAGAGATTACTGGAATTATAGATAGATGAAAGCATACACTAATGTCTGCTATACTCTCTTAATCCGTCATATAATGTGATATATATATGACGGTGGAAGCCTCTCCATGAGACTTTGGTACCAGTAAAAAGGTAATAAGCCCAAATAACAAATATTTAAAAAATATTTCTTCTTGATAAATTTTTGCTCCACAATTTATTTTTAGAGCTAGTTAAAAGTTTACCTTTTTGCAGCAGCTTTGCTTATTGATTCATGTGTATTTATATACGTAGTTATAGCATTGGGGGGAGGGAGGGGGTCGTAGAGGTAGTTGGTGTGTTCGAAATGTCAATCGTTGGCTTGCTTACCTTTGGGCTTTCTGGTCCTGGGTTTGATTCCTGACAATCAATTATGTGACTACAACTATCAACTGCTAAAGTGCCAGCAATGAGTAATTTGTCACAGACAATATGCCGTTTAAGAGTACAATATGCCGTTTAAGAGTACAATATGCCGAATGCCTCGTCTTCATTGTGGATTTGAGATCTGAATGAAGAACTAGAGTATGGGGGCTAAATTGTACAAATTACATTGAGGAATGGAGGAAGAGGGAGAGTATAAGAATGTGAAGGGAGGTTGAAGAAAAAGAAAGAGGTTTGGAGGTGGTATGTAATATATAGACAGTCCTTCATTACCAATAATTTGCGAAAATTCCAAAATATTATATGAGCATAGGGTTGATCATCATACTTTATACATTGGTCTGCAGCGTCCTCGTGAGGTTCTAGTTAGTAAACCAGGCACATTAAACATTAGGAATTGTGTTCACCTTTTATAAAGGATTTATTGATAGGTGGATTATTTTTGTGATCGAGTTAATTATTTAAAGAAATGTTGGTTTGATATCAGGTGAACAGATCACTTATTCAATGCGTTGAAATTACCCCGACCACCTGGCTTCGGAACCCTTCATCCCAAGCAGGCTAACATCCCAAGACCGCACTTCCGCCACCAATGTTGTGTCCGATGACAGGACTGCTTGGTGCGGCCTCCTATATCCAACCGAGACCCCACGACGTAGGACTTAAGATGTAGTATGACTCTCGTGTAACTTTATAGATGTGGATAGCTGCACGCCAGATCACCAACCATGGAAATGGATAGATCACCGGGCCACAATGTGCCCATTTATAAGAATGTCCCACACCCTCGCCACACCCATCCCTTGCCCATCGCCCTTACCTCATCCACCAACGGGGACCGAGTAAACCCAAAAATCCACAATGGACCACAAAAGCAAAACTGGTTGACGATAAGCACAATTCTGGCAATTTGGTAAGCACAACCTTGCACGCAGTGCGGTCAAGTGCCGCAGCCCACAACGGGTGCTACCAAGCTTGGCTGAAAGAATTGTTTCCCGAGGTACCCGAGCGGATCACCATTACGTCGCACTCCTGCGTGCCTCCCGCCTCCCCTTGACCTCAAACCACATGCTAAGAGATCTACCAAATCGCCCAAACATCAAAACCCTACTCTGACGGGATGGTCTGATCTATTAACGGAATGGACTTCACCCTCTGTCTCATGGGCTCGAGGTCAGGAGAACTCCGGTTCTTCAAATACAGACTGGCTTCACACGGAGTTGTGAGAGTGGCGCCTGGATGCGCTTCTAGACTTTTTCGGGCTGGAGATGATCTCAATCAAATTTGCATCAGCACACAGAGGGATGACTATGGGCCCAGAACATTCGGGCCATTCGGACCATCCAGACCCGGGGTCCCAATTTTTTCTCCATGGTCACGTGACTGCGTTTCAGCTATTCCGACACATGGAATCGATCTACCTCTGCCTTCCAGTCACATGAGCACCTTAAAAGGCAAAACAAAAAAGTGGAATTTGACTGGTCCTCAGAACCCGCCAATTGCACCTGGGCCGCTCCTGCCGGGTATGTCTCTCCTTCAGAGCGGCGTGCCCGCCATGTCCTGTCATACGCTATAAACATGTGACAAAGGTGCTGAAAAACGGTAGCCATGTTTTGGTATTTAGGGTGGTCCAGTGCTGTATATAAAGAGAGTCTGGTCATCTATTGTTCTATTATTCTATCCACTGAGCGCTGCGATTGGCCGATCGCAGGTCACATGGTTTCAAGGGTCCATGTTGCCCTCCATTTGAACAGCTCAAACTGTGCTCAAGGAATACAAGGAAGGCTGTCTCACCCATTGCTCGGACATAGGAATGAAACTCTTCGTCACTGGAGAGCGCTACTTTAGAGGTCGAATGCCAGCTAAAAGGGAAGACGTCATTCGTGAAACTCGTTGAGTAAGCTGGTGACCTCACTCACAATGTTTCTATTCTGCCCTGCAATGATATGAAGGATAAACTCCTGCGAAAGTTCTACACTGCGAGGCCACACATATTTGTGCGGAAGCAACAAGACATTCGAAAGCAGAGAATACAAGACTCAAAATCTGGAGGCGAACTCAGCAGTAAAAGTGTGGTCATGCATGTCGTGAAAAACTCAAATGATCTGTTTACCTGCTGAGTTTTCGACTGTGTTCATGCCGAGAGCTTGGATTCCGGACCAACATCCTATAACTATTGTCAGCGTCCGAATGCTAGATATCCATCCAGAGCATTATTAGCCGTATCTGACCGGTTGTCATCATGTGACACCGTTCATCCCATCCATGATTCCCCACAAACATGTATCACTAATGCCGCCGTCAGTTTGGAAATTCCTGTTTCATTCTCTGTGTTTTGTAGCAAGTGTCATGTATTATTTTGTTCGTTCATCCTGTTGATTTAATTTGCGGTGTGCTGGTTTGTTCCAATAAAATTCTGTCATTTTCTTGATTCTGTCTCGTAAAAAAAATCCCAGAATCAATCAATCATTTTGATTTTTGGGGAACGTCAAACACTGGACAAGGCAGTGGAATTTGGCAAGTTTACAGTAATAACAAGAAAGATCAATCAGAGATTGCAAACCCTCGCCAGGATGTATTTCCAGTGGTTTTTAAGGCTTTTGTGTTAAAACAAATATGGCGGCCGAACCACGTGACCGATGACGTCATCATTATTTTTTTCTAAACTAATTTATTCCTAGATTATGCTCAAGAAATTTCATCTTGATCGGATGAAGTTTTATACTTGTCGAATTATGACGTCATAATGGAGGCACCTATGACATCATTAACATATTTTATTCCCCATGGAGAGTTCTTTGCAATGAGCCATGTCTCAATTGTTTCTTTTCAGCGCTTTTGGAGATATAGAGGTGTAATGTTTTTCGGTTTTTCCAAGATGGCGGCCGAACTACGTGACCTATGACGTCATCATTATCATTAAACAAGTCAGGAGATGACGATGGTTCACAAGCGAGCGGTATTCAATGACAAAGGACGGACTATAACCGAAACAGGCCCGGACATGCCAGGCTCGGAAATGTCAAAACGAAGGTTACTGACCTTGAAATGAGATAGAAAATAATGTATAATCAGTTATGAGGTTAGTTAGCTACACAATACCGAAAATTCGGTTCGATTCCTACAACTTTTAAACTTTGACCTTTGTGACCTTCAAATGTCAAAGGTCGAAGATTCTGAAATTTGTTGGAAAACTTGTATTTCATGATGTATGTGATAAATATAAGATCATGTACGATATTTCACCCTATCAGGAAGCGAACAATGTAATAAAACCATCAAAAATCGACTTTTCTAAATTTGGTGACCTTGTGACCTTGACCTTGGGGCGAAAATGAAAAATCGAGCTCCGTGGGGCTAGACACATTACATTGGCCTAACCAAATACCGAAACCCCTGTCAGATTCCATCAAACCCCTCGGAGAAGATGTAGCTTGAACTCGATTACACCCTAAAAAGACATCTTTTTCGGGCGTGGCTCCGCCCACAATGGGTGCAATACGCCCACTCTCGGCAGGACACAACTAGATCATGATATCAACCTCCCACCCAAGTTTCATCAAGAGCGGATGATGTCATCGGGTAGTTATGCTGCGGACAGACAGACACACAGACCGACACACACCCATGACGAATATCGTGGTCACTCTGTTTGATAACTCGTGAACCAAAAATTATACAGGTGGAGTTGCACCTATGATGAAAATTTCCTGTCAATCGGACCAACGGTTGCAGAGAAAATCATACTTATTCTGTGTAGACAAACAGACGGACTCAAATACAATACCCTCTCCTCAGGCGAGGGTAATGAAACAGTGTTTCATAAAACTTACAAATATACGGTATATACAGAAATAATAATCATATAAAATTTCATTAACATGTATATTGTGCATCAAAATTAATGTATGGAATAAAAATGCAAATTATCCAGAAATAAGGCAACATTTTAGATTACAACAAAAGGTATTACATAAAGGAGCATTGGATAAAATAAAATAATAAAAATACATAACAGAAGTATATATTTAAGGGAATCGACATTTAAGAATGCAATATCGTGATTTACCATGTAATTATTATAAAACAGTAAGACAACGACAACGATACAGCTCAATGGCACCTAAAGGTTCAGTTGGCCAGGCTCTCTTTATATACGACACTGGGGTGGTCGGTTGTACCTCCTGTCCATATCACGAGTCCCTCGGAGCCGGATAAGGCCTGAGTCTTAACTCAAGGCCTGAGGCCTGAGTCTTGGTTTGACACAGGGAATCTAATTCCTGAAATAAAATCTCCTGAAATTTTGAACGACTAGAGATTACGTATGCGAAATGCCGTCAAGGTGGTAAATATAAAATAATAATAACAAAAAAAAATGGAGAAGGGACAATTGGGAAGGATGAGCATGATCCTGAAAATACAAGTATAATGGAAATGCATCAAAGAAAAGGAAAAGGAGACCAGCAGGAGAGGAGGCTCTTTGGACATGTATGGCATACTGCCATGGGGTGTCAGGTTGTTGCTGAGGCTGTTTAAAAAAAAAAATTAAAAACTTGTCGGGTGAGTTTATTTTCTAAAACCCAAGATACAGATTGCAAAGCAAGCCATTAGAAGGCAATTAAGCACAATTTAATGGGCAGTTAAGGCATATTATGCCTTTCATATTCTGGTCACTCCCATGTACTGTGGATAAAGCTGATTATTTAACTAACTTGGTACAGGACATTGCTCACCGTGCCAGCACACACTGATCTCTTCTTCTTTTCAAAAGGCACCATGGGATCTCAATTCGAAATTTCCACAATCGGGTGCTGGCAGATGAGACGATTGGCCTACAGCGCCTTCAGAAAGTATTCACACCCCTTGGCATTTTTCACATTTGGTTATTACAAACTGAACTTAAAATGGACTAAATTGAGATTTTCTTTGTCACTGATCGACACATAATACCCCAGAATATCAGTGGAATTTATTTTTTGATTTTTTTTTTACAAAATAATTAATTATCCCACAATATATTATCTATTAATTATCCCACTCTTAACCACAAACTATGTTACCCTCATTAACCCTTCTTTACCAAACTTTCTTATTTGCAGTTTGCAGTGTTTCCTTCCCCCCAATTCTCTCTCCTTTCCTCTTCTTTGTCCATTCTCTTGCTTATTGTGTTGAAGAGTTGCCCTGCTCCAATTGTCCATTCACATCCTCTGTAACCTGGTTCTTTCATGAGTCTTGTGGAGAAAAAAAGAGGGAATTTAACTAGTGTAACAGAGGGCAAACTTGTTAAGAGGTGGTTCCAGCCAGAGAACGGTTAATGACTTGTTGTGGGTGAGTCATTCCTTCAGAAACATAATTATTCAATCTCAGAATGAAGAGTTTGAAATGATGCGGAAATTACAGCCACAGAAGGACTATCTGCGTATATAAACCCCCTATATCGTGCGAGCACACTTTGGATTTTGGAAATGGCACACAATGGTCGAATATTTCCTTAAAAACCTGCGTGACATTTAATATACACAAGTAATTCTCGTTAATGGCACAATAAGTTAATGTTCTGTCTAAAAGGATGATGTACTTAGTTAGAGCTATAGACTGCTACTTTGCCAAATTAATCGTGTATGGTAATATTATTTAGTAAAAAAGAATATTTAAGTTCTCCTTGTCCTGCAGACACCATGAGAGATAACTGGTCTAAAAACCCAAAGACCAACCAAAATACTTTAATGATATTTTGTTATAAACAAACGCAAAACACACAGTTCCATATCGAATTGAGATATATCCAAGCAATCCTGTTCATTTATATATTGGTATTATATTGGTCTCCGACAGGTCTCATTGAACTACAGTTTTTTTTGTTGGTATTTTATACTCGTCCAGTATTTCACTTTCCTTAATGAAACCAGTAGATTCTACTGGTCCAATTTCTTATGGGATTTTTATGGGATTTTCAACCTGGCCTGTAGTTGATAGGATCTGGTTTTGAACCATTCTTCTTCCAGATTGGAGTAAGATGAACTTAGTTAGAGCTATAGACTGCTGAATTCTATATAGACTGCTATACACTGCTGAAGAGCTGCTGAATTCCTGGCAGACAAGAGGCTGCCAAAGGAGAAGGATAGCACGAGAAGTGCAAACAGAGGAGAAGCAAGAGCAACAGCACAGCAGAGCACGATGAGAGAACATGGGAACTGATGCCATTTTGGCTCATCGCAAAACCAGGCTCGAGGCTAGATATAACTTTCTTTACCTTCTCGTGTGAGAGGGACACACAATATAGTCCACAGCACATACAAGTCAGTCATATGGGGACAGAATGTGATGAGTTGGATACACAAAAATTGGTGGTAAACATGGAGTTAAGGCAATCTGCGTTATATCGGGCAGAGTCTGCAGAGATACCTTTGGGGTTACAGAGGGGTTAGAGGAGGAGCATAAACCAGACATGGAATTTACAAGGTGCCAACATGACTTTGTCAAAAGACACAGGTTGGACAGCTCAGCATTGAAATTTGCAAATTCATGTTATCTGGTTTGCCTCGGGATGGATCCTAATGTTGTGATCCTAATGCAGTGACATAAAGTTACCCTTATTCTGGGTTGCTTTCCATATTGAAAAAGCGCACCACTTGACCATATCCAACTCCCTGCAGGATTCATTATGCCAGGGCCTAGAGGATGGATAGAATAGCTGCAGGCAGGATGGGATAACCGATACACGTGAGAAAGTAGGCGTTTGTGAAGGTATCCCCAGGTAGAATCAATGTTTGATGCTGTAGAGATGGCAGCCCAATCCTTATATGAGGGCAAATGGCAGTCCCTGCTAGTTGGCCTGTGTTAATAGGTTGCTGTTATAATACCCAGGGGGAAATGGGGTTTGGCAAGAACATGGTCAGAGGTTTCAAGAAGGGCAGAGGTTTGATGATCACAGGAGAGATTCGATGGAAGGTTGGTCATTACGTGATCCGGGAGAAAGGACAAGCAGGGCTTTACAGTATAAAATAATAATAATTGATAGTGTCGATGCTTGTGGAGGAGTAAGACCACGGAATGGACTCAGACATAACAGAATGAAAAGAACAGTAAAAAAGGGGGTGTGGGACAGACCAATAGAGGGCCACTTGGAGGGATAAGGAATGGCAAAGGATGAGACAATGGGGAGGACAAGGGGTGAACGGGAAGAATACAGTCACAAACCTTTAATCACAGAAGTGGAAGGAAAAACTGGAAACCTGAAAAGAGGTGGGATCAGGGAGGGTTAATAGGGGTAGAAAAGATAATGTGATAGGTCCATAGACTCAGCTTCATCAGGGAAGATTCCATTGATCCTGAAGGCCTTGATTTCCATCCCACCTCTTTTGGTATCAAGCTGAGCTGTATTAAGTATCAAGCTGAGCATGGGAGAGCAATCATCCACCAAGCTGCAGGTGAAGGCCTTGTAGGTAGGTGAAGGCCTTGTAGGTAGGTGAAAGTCAGATGTGCCAAGGAAAGACTTTGCATGATGAAGCATTCCCAGTCAACAGCTTCCTCTGGAGGACAACTTAGACATGTGGTTTGCCCAAGAAAGACAATGGGTAATGATAAAGCCCAAAAGTTTGAGTGACTGAACCTCTTCAAGAGGATTGTTTAGATAGTAGATGGGAGGGTTCTCCTGATGGTCTTTTGGTCAGACAGAGTAAGAGAGATTATGAGATTTCACCGTATTAAATGACATATTCCAGATGTTTGATCAGCTCGTGAAACTACTAAGGTCTGCGGAGAGAGAGAAGAGGTTGCTGCCTACCTGTCTGAAGGATGAGGGATGCTAAGGGAGACAGTGTGGTCATGAGCAAAGATATAGAGGATTTTCCAGAGTGAAAGAGATCATTGATGAAGATAAGATGGGGCCTAGAACACTGCCTTGGGCACTCCAGCCTTGACAGGGAGAGGAGAAGAAAAGGTTCCATTGAGATCCACACGGCTAAGATAGTGGAGGAGTAGAGGAATAAATAATCCAAGAGTAGTTTTGGCCATAGGTGTCATAGACAGAGAGCATGGAGGGCAAGGCAGGGTGTCAGACCGTATCAAATGCTCGGGATATGGCTAGAGAGACGGCCCTGATCTCATGTCTGAAATTGAGGGCCTCCATACATTGTTGGAAGAGCAGAAGCAGCATCCCCAAGGTAGAGTGACTAGGTCTGAATCTGAACTGATGATCTGAGATGAGGTTGTTGGAGAAAAGGATGGATTTGATGTCAACTGCAATGATGGATTGCATGACCTTGCTGATGATTGGAAGTAAGCAAATAGGTCTGTAGTTAAGAGTATATTTTGTTTTTAAACAATATTTATGTAATGCAGTGATGTTGGTGGATTTCCAAGTGGATTTCCAAGTCCAATCTAAGGATATCCAAGGTCCAAGGATGTCGGCAGATTTCCAAGTGGATGGAAGATATCCAAGAGCAAATGATAGGGCAAAAAAAGCCGAAAGAGGATGTTCAAGAGCAGCAGAGTAGGTTATTTGACACGTGCTCTGATGACATCCTGGCCAGTTACAGAAGCAGAGTCGACGGTTGCCAGAAACGTCTCCACCCTCTCAAGTGAAGTAGTTGGGTGTGATTGGGTAGGTTGGCTACAAGGGGAGTGTGTCAGCGTGGGTACGGTGTTCAGGAGTCGGGGAGCATGTGGGGGTGGGGCGGGGGTCTACATAATGAATACATTATAATAAATACTACAATATAAATGAAGGTAATAAATGAATAAATAGGTAATTTAAAAATATAATAAAAAATATAAAAAATAAAAGTTTTAAAAATAAGAATTAAAATTAAATAAAGAGGACTGATATAAAGAGGAGAGGAAAGAAAAGAGAAAACGGTGAAGAGAAGCAAAATAGAGAGAAGAGCAACAGGTGAGGGAAGCTGGATAAAACAAATTAATGTAAAAAAGGGAAAAACAGGAAGAGAAAGGGAAAGGATTGAAATGTTGTCGGGGATGAGAAGCCGAAATGAAAGAAAAGCTCTCATTGATCCCATTGGGAGCCAACGTGCCGATCCTGAAGATGTCATTGCTCTTCGCGCTTGTATCTGTCCATGATGCTGGAATAGAGAAAGATACCGTAGACTGCCATATGGCTGTACGTATGTATGTCTGAGAAGGTAAAAGTGTAGAGCAACCGGCTTGGAGAGGTCTGTGCTGTTGGTTCGTACATCGAGCAAGTATTCACAGAAGTGATTGCCCAATCTTCTCCCAGCTTCACCAACATACAGTCACATGAAAAAGTAAGTACACCCCATGTAAAGTTTTGACTTTTTCAACATATTTCAACATACAGCTATTTGATCTTCATTTCAACAATATTGATAGATAAAGGTGATATAACATAACAAATATCATGAAACATGTACATTTTGTAGTCAATTGTATAATTTAAATAAACATAAATGCAAATTTCGCATGTGGAAAAAGTAAGTACACCCCTACATTTATCACTACTTAAAATACCTAAAATTAGAATCAGATGCACCAGCTCAGGTGCAAATGATTAGAACATCGTTAGAGAGGATCTTGGAGGAACCTGTCTTATTTAAACCTCAGACATTTCGTTTGGTTTGCTCTTTGTTGTTGAAGTGTGCGGCGTCACCATGCCTAGATCAAAATAGCTCTCTGGGGCCTTCAGAAAGAATGTTATAGATGCCTACGAGTCTGGGAAGGGATTTAAAAAGATCTCCAAACAATTTGAAATCAATCATTCGACTGTTCCGGAAGATCATCTACAAGTGGAGAAGATTCCAAACAACTGCCAACTTGTTCAGGCCAGGCCACCCCAGCAAGTTCAGCCCGAGAGCAGACCACAAGATGCTGAAAGAAGTATCTAAGAACCCCAGAATGTCATCACGGGACCTACAGGTAGCTCTTGCCACTGTTGATGTCAAAGTGCACGAGTCTACCATTAGAAAGAGGCTGCACAAATTTGATCTACATGGGAGATGTGCCAGGAGGAAACCTTTGCTGTCCAGAAAGAACATCAGGGCAAGACTAAAGTTTGCCAATGAACACCGAGGCAAAGACCAGCACTTCTGGAACAATGTGCTCTGGACAGATGAGTCAAAGGTAGAGCTATTTGGCCACAGTACCAGAAGACATGTTTGGCGAAAACCAAAGACAGCATTTGACCCCAAGAACCTGATACCAACTGTAAAGCATGGTGGTGGAAATATTATGGTTTGGGGCAGCTTTGCTGCATCAGGGCCTGGGTAGCTCACCATCATAGAATCCACTATGAATTCTTAATTGTACCAGAGGGTGCTTGAGGATAATGTGAGGCCATCTGTCGGAAAGTTGAAGCTCAACCGAAGGTGGACTTTGCAACATGACAATGACCCTAAACATACCAGTACATCCACCAAGGAATCGCTGAAAAGA
>NC_136264.1:112879429-113044429 GCF_964187855.1 Myxine glutinosa
TGCAGATGGGCTTAACAGGGAGATTGGTGAAATGCCAGCTGAGATGGGCTGGACATTCAGTGCGGGTGGGAGAAGAGAGAATGGAAAAGAGAGCGGATAGGTTGAGGGAACAAGGTAGGAGGAAGAGAAGTCAACCACGGTTGAGATGGGAGGATTTTGTGAAGAGGAATATCAGTAAGGTGTGGGTGGTTGGAGGGTAGAGAGAGAGTTGGCTGAGGACAGAGAGGAGGAAATTATTAGATTTTGATGAATCTCCGGATCCCGATCCAGATACTAGAATTTTAAAAGTGATTCTTTACTATTGGGAGGGACAAAAACTGTGTATGTATGTGTGTGTAATGTGTATGTATATACATATATATATATATATATATATATATATATATATATATATATATATATATATATATATATACATACATATATATATATATATACATACATACATACATATATATATATATATATATATATATATATATATATATATATATATATATATATATAATTATATACACAGACTTGGCATTTAATGTGGAATTTTTTTTTTCTTGACTTGGGTTTACTTTCTGAACTCAGTATATCAATCTGGTGAGTTTATTTTACCCTTCAGTGATGTCTTTGTTGAAAGAACCATGTCACTGATTGTCTTTCGCAGCAAGAAGTCAATAACAGGATAATATCACAGGTGGCGTGACAAAATATAAGGACAGGTACATTTGACGATTGGCTTCACAATCGGGTATATAAGGGTTGTTGCGTTCTGTATTAGTGGAAAACAACTGCTGCACGTCTACAAAAGTTATTGCCGCTTCCTCTGGAGATGGTCCATCAACTTGACAATGCGGTTTGTCATGGAGTGGTGGCTTTACGAAATTCTGGCATGAAACAGCAGTGCTATTGCTCGGCAGTATGGCATCACTCAAGGTCAGGTGTGAAAGATCCTGAAACGAAATGCTCAGAGGGGTGTCCCTACTCCAATACCGAGGCCAGGACGTCCACGCAGAACCACAAGGAGAGATGATCGCCAGCTGCACCGGTTAGTCTGCAATGGCCGTACCAAGTCAGCTAATCGGCTTAGGGCTGAGTGGCAGCAACTGACAAATGTGCCAGAAGGCTAGTCAACCAACGACTGGTTCAAGCAGGCTATCGTGCCAGGCGTCCCCTGAGAAAGCCACGCCTGAGCAGACAACACAGCCAGCGCCGATTGCAGTGGGCCAGAGAGCACCGTCAATGGCAGCCAGGACAATGGAATCACGTGACCTTCAGTGACGAGTCTAGATTTCTGGTCTATCATCAAGATGGCCACGTCTGAGTGCGTAGACAAGTGCATGAAGCCCACAACGAAGATTGTATAGTGCCAAGAGTCCAAGCTGGAAGTGGTGGGGTGACCGTTTGGGCTGCTTTTCATGCAGGGGACAAAACTGATCTGGTTGTTCTGAATGGAAACCTGAACCAGTTCAAGTACAGGGTCATTCTGGAAGAAACATTGCTTCCATTTGCTCGTGCAGCCTTTCGAGGAAACTTTGTCTTCCAAGATGACAATGCACGGCCTCATCATGCTCGCATGATTCAACACTTTCTTGCTGACCGTGGTGTGGAGCATATGGAGTGGCCTGCCATGTCCCCGGATATGAATCCGATAGAGAACTTGTGGGCAGAATTAACGCGTCAAATCGACACTTGGTCCAGCAGCCGACCTCTGTGCGTGAATTGCAGCAGACTATTGTCACTGCATGGCAAGCAATTCCTGTCCAAACCTTGGCAAATCTCGTGAACAGCATGCCTCGACGTGTACGTGCTCTCCTGAATGCTCGTGGGGGTTACACGAAGTACTGAACTGAAATTTTACTGTCCGGAATCCCAGTCATAATTTAGCTTTTGTTTTTGTTGAAATTTTTTTTGGCTAATGTGCAAAATAAAGAGATACTTCTGAAAAACGTACAGAAGTTTAACACAGTACTGTCCGTGAATTGAGTTCGATATCAGTTTACATCACTTTCAAGGATCAATTTATTTGCTTCGAAATGTCAAATGTGGTTTTTGTTTCTTTTAAAGGTCACATTAACAAAATCTAGAATAATTTCAACATAATTCCAATGAACTTTTGGTTCGAAGTCATCTTGAAAAGTAAGTTCACCCCCACAAAAAAAATATTCCATACTAAATGCCAAGTCTGTATGTATATATATATATATATATATATATATATATATATATATGTATGTATATATATATATATATATATATATATATATATATATATATACATATATATATATATATATATATATATATATATATATATATATATATATATATATATATATATATATATATTGTTATCTCAACATGTATATGTATATGTAAATGTATATTGTTATGTTTATGGGGGGTAGGCAATGAAATTCTTTAGTCCAGGTAGAATTGTATCGGTCGTGTGCTCCGAATGTCACAATGAAGAAGAATAACCCCCCATGTGCCATATGTAGGGATCCGTTTAGACTGGATGTCGTGTAAGAGTGTATCTTTGTCCCCATGATGAGGGGTGGGGTTATGTTAATTAGTTGGGGATTCATGGTAAATCCCCTGTATGTAAAACACCTCTGTACTTTTCCCTTGTTCCTTAGGACACACATCACACCCACCATGCACTCCACACCTAAAATAAACACTAAATAAAAGTAGCAGAAAACAGGACATTGAGCACAGCCAATTATATCATCAGCCACCACATCACAAACGCAGGTCCATGAGACCCCACCCCGAAGAGCAGTGATTGGTCCAGTATTGTCGAGCGATGAGAGGGACCGGCTGATAGGAGCACACACGGGGATCGTCGGATGATGTCAGAGCCTTGAGAATAAAATAATTGAGTCCCGACATTTTGTCCTCTTGCGTGAGGGATATTGAAAGGGAACAGTTGCATATTACCCTCTTGCGTTGGGACATTGGTCATGAGCAGTCACATATACCTCTCGGCTTTGGGGTTCGGTGAAGAGCAGTGGCATTCATTATCTTTCTCGAGCTGGGACCTCAAAAGTGCGCGGTCGCAGATATTGTCCTCTTGCGCTGGGTTTTCAATACGGGCGGTAGCAGTTCATGCACTCGCTCCCTCATGCTGGCTCTCGGCATTGCCTGGCTCGTGTGCGCCTCTGTGAGGAGAACCTTTCAGAGCTTTGGGGAGCATTTGCCATGTTGAAGGAGGGGAGGCTGTGTGACTTGGTGCTCTTCGGGGTAGCTGGAGCTGGAGTTCGTGTTCGGCTGGCTGACCCGGGATTGAGCGCTGAGATGTTTGGCTACCTGCAGTACGGCTCGGTGCTCGCGTGATTGACCGGCGTCATTGGTTGAGCGCTTCGACGCGCGGTCCTCTCGTTAACCGATCCCACCACAGTGCTCGTCGAGGCCGGAGCTGAGTATCAGGCAAACACACTTCACGACATTTTGTTACTTTGACATTTATTTTTCCCCTTGTGTGTATACGGGTCCTTGTGTGAGCGCTCCATTTAGGATTTTATATTTTACCGTGCATTTTTTTGTTACCGTCATTTCTTTCAATAAAGCCGGTATTTTTGCATTTTAATTCCGTGTCGGTTGAATTAATTATCGCAGGGTCGAAGACGTCCAGTGGAGTCCGTGAAGGTAAGAGCTTCGTTACCCTTCGCTGCCTCATCCCCCGTGCGTATTAACTCCGCGATAGTTGAATTGAATGCCTTGGAGTGTAAACCTCGTTCGGTTATCCGTCCCCAGGGGTGTTCACCCTGGGAACGCGACAGTATATATATATATATATATACAGACTTGGCATTTAATATGGAATATTTTTTTTGTGGGGGTGAACTTACTTTTCAAGATGTCTTAGAACCAAAAGTTCATTGGAATTATGTTGAAATTATTCGAGATTTTGTTAATGTGACATTTAAAAGAAACAAAAACCACATTTGACATTTCGAAATAAATAAATTGATCCTTGAAAGTGATAGTCAGGTTCACTATGTTTTTTCGTTCAAAATCATGGTAGATTAGCAAACCTATACATTTTTGGAAACGTTATTACATGGAAAATCTGAAAATCAATGTGTACATTTGCCAATTCCGACCAATTCGATTCGACCAATTCGACCAATTCGACCAATCGACCAATTCCATTCGACCAATTCGACCATTCGACCATTCGACCATTCGCTTCGATCGACCATTCGACCATTCGATAGATTCGATTCGATTCGATTCATCGAATTCGATTCGATCGACCATTCGACCAATTCGATTTGCCAATCACTTTGACCGACCTTTGCTTGTGTGGAACGGACTGTGAAAACGATGCGGACTATATTGTCGGATACGACACACAGGACAGTGATGACGAACTCTAAATGGCATATTCTGTAATCGTGTATGTTTGATGCCATTGACTGCCTGTGTATATTTTGTCATTGACTGCCTGTGTAGATGTGAAGTTATACTGACTGCATGTGTATATATGATTTTGCTGACTGCCTGTGTATGTTTGGTGATATGAATTATTGTGACACATTTTGATGTTATTAACTGCCTGTACAAAATGATAACATGTATTTGATTATGCAACTTATCGCGAATATAAAGACAGTATTTTGCAATTCAAAACCTTTGATTCGTGTCTTACCATTCCCCATAGCACTAATTTGATACTTTCATTGGATTCCTTGTCCCTGAAAATATAGGTTTAGTATATTTTAAAAAGTTTTTAGGGTAATTAGAGGCAGAAATAGAACAAAATATGTATTTTACAGTGGCCATTTTGAAAATCCAAAATGGCCGCCATACAGGTATCTCTCCAAATGTAAACTTTGATTTTTAGCTTCCTTATGCTATAACCTTTCCAAAAATGTATAGGTTTGCTAATCTACCATGATTTTGAACGAAATATAATTTATTGACATAGTGAACCTGAATATGATGTAAACTAATATCGAACTCAATTCATGGACAGTACTGTGTTAAACTTCTGTACGTTTTCCAGAAGTATCTCTTTATTTTGCACATTAGCCAAATTTTTTTTTAACAAAAACAAAAGTTGAATTACGACTGGGATTACGGACAGTAAAATTACAGTTCAGTACTTCGTGTAACCCCCACGAGCATTCAGGAGAGCACGTACACGTTGAGGCATGCTGTTCATGAGATTTGCCAAGGTTTGGACAGAAATCGCTTGCCATGCAGTGACAATAACCTGCTGCAATTCACGCACAGAGGTCGGCTGCTGGTCCAAGTTGTCGATTTGACGCGTTAATTCTGCCCACAAGTTCTCTATCGGATTCATATCCAGGGACATGGCAGGCCACTCCATATGCTCCACACCACGGTCAGCAAGAAAGTGTTGGATCATGCGAGCACGATGAGGCCGTGCATTGTCATCTTGGAAGACAAAGTTTCCTTGAAAGGCTGCACGAGCAAATGGAAGCAATGTTTCTTCCAGAATGGCCCTGTACTTGAACTGGTTAAGGTTTCCATTCAGAACAACCAGGTCAGTTTTTCCCCCTGCATGAAAAGCAGCCCAAACGGTCACCCCACCACCTCCAGCTTGGACTCTTGGCACTATACAATCTTTGTTGTAGGCTTCATGCACTTGTCTGCGCACTCGGACGCAGCCATCTTGACGATAGACCAGAAATCTAGACTCGTCACTGAAGATCACGTGATTCCAGTGTCCTGACTGCCATTGACGGTGCTCTCTGGCCCACTGCAATCGGCGCTGGCGGTGTTTTCTGGTCACGCGTGGCTTTCTCAGGGTACGCCTGGCACGATAGCCTGCTTGAACCAGTCGTTGGTTGACTAGCCTTCTGGATACAGGCACATTTGTCAGTTGCTGCCACTCAGCCCGAAGCCGATTAGCTGACTTGGTACGGCCATTGCGGACTCACCGGTGCAGCTGGCGATCATCCCTCCTTGTGGTTCTGCGGGGACGTCCTGGCCTCGGTATTGGAGTAGGGACACCCCTCTGAGTATTTCGTTTCAGGATCTTTGACACCTGACCTTGAGTGATGCCATACTGCCGAGCAATAGCACGCTGTTTCATGCCGTAATTTCGTAAAGCCACCACTCCATGACAAACAGCATTGTCGAGTTGACGGACCATCTCCAGAGGAAGCGGCAATAACTTTGGGAGACGTGCAGCAGGTGTTTTCCACTAATACAGAACGCAACAACCCTTGTATACCCGACTGTGAAGCCAATCATCAAATGCACCTGTCCGTACATTTTGCCACGCCACCTGTGATATAATCCTGTTGTTGACTTCTTGCTGCGACAGACAATCAGTGACATGGTTCTTTTAACAAATAAATCACCAAAGTGTAAATTAAACTCACCAGATTGATATACTGAGTTCAGAAAGTAAACCCAAGTCAAGAAAAAAAAGAAATTCCATATTAAATGCCAAGTCTGTATATATATATATATATATATATATGTATATATATATATATATATATAACATGATATCTCAAAAAGTTGTGGATGGATTTGGAAGAAACTTGGTGGACAGGTTGTGCATGTGACAAGAAAGAATTGAGTCAACTTTGGTTAAGATACGAATACGGTCTGGATATGAGAATTTTTTAGAATTTGCAAAGCAATTCTTCACCAATGAATGATCGGCCTAAAAACGATATATAGCATGAAGAAGAAGAATATAGAAAGTTGGGTACCTCATCGTAAATAAGCAAAGTCATAAATACATGTACATGTATGAAAAACATGTGTGTAACATTTATGTGACGAATTTACATCAGGACTTAACTGTTCCACACAGCATGTGTGTCATATGTCACAGTAATCACTTAGCCCACTGAAAGTGTCTGTATTTCATCTTTTTACATCAATTTAATTAATAATCGCAAGTTTTTATTGTGACGTTGTGTTTCCTCATGTAAAAATAGTTTTGCACAACAAATTAGTGGCAAACTAACTTGCACAGTTTAAGCTCTTTCGCAAATTAGCGTGGAGCAGCACCTGTCTATCATTTTAGTGTTGTAGATAGATGTTCCAGGTAGATGAACAGTTGCTTATATTGGTGAGCTTGGCAGAGAGAGATGCTGCAGCCCACTTGTATTGGGGAGGGAAGAGGGATTATCCTGCACAAAATGGAATCATCTGCAAAGTGTTGAAGAGAAGTCATTGATGTATATCAGATTTGTCCCAGTACTTCACCTTGAGGACCACTGGCCTCTATCGGCAGAACCTGAGAGAGAATTTCATCAAAGGAACTCGCTGCTTGCAAGTGCAAAGGAAATTTCAAAGCCATTCTATGAGGGAACCCCCGTTAACACCAGCTGGCAGTTTGAAAATTGTGGTGTGGTGCCAGACAAAATCAAATGCACTGAAGATGTTTGGTGTGACGGTCCTGACCTATTGTTTGAGATTGATGGCATCCATCCATTATTGACAGAGTAGAAGCAACAGGTCCAAGCTGGAATGAACGTTGCAGGAGCAAAACTGATGATTCGAGATGAGAGAGTGAGAAAAGAGAGAAGTCTTATGTATGCTGGACTGGCAAGATAGTCAAGAGGCATGCACACTCACCTCTGAGATGTCAACCATGGGTTCGAATCTCAGCCCAGCTTTTGGCAGGGTCATCATTCACTATTGTGCATTCCATCTCTTGAATAGACATTACGGTGGGCATCCAGTCTGCCAGCATGGTGGACGTTAAAGATCCCATGGTGTCCTTCGTGAAGAGGAGATAAGATATCACCTGCATCCTGAGCAAATTCCAAATTCCTGCTCTGATTGACTGTTTGGAATACAATGGCAAACCACCCAGCATAACCCTTGCTCACAAACTTCTACAGCAGCATCAACACTGTTAGAGGACTTAAGAGTATGGTAAATATCATTCATCATCTGAGGTCTGCACAGATTATTGATCCATTGCTTTGTTTCTGATGATCACGAGAATAATTGACTGGTTTATTGTTGAGAATGGTGTGAAAACTGACATTGTGTTAAATTAGTGTGAGGTAGTTCATTTTTACAATCTAAGCAGGCGGCCCTCTGGGAATATTACCTAGACAAGAGGCATAAACAAAGAAGATGAACATTTTTTGTGTAAAAGAAGCAGGCAAGCGTGGCTAGACACGTATTCACCATGGCAGAAGAGTTTACATCCAATATAAATTTTATTCTGTAAGATGTGTATAGGAAAAGAGGTATTTGCGACTGGCATTTTCTGCAAAGACAGAGTTATGGCAGTTAGCCTTAGCATCAGCAGTGCCCATCACAAACCCATCCTTCAAGAGTGAAGGAAACTATGAGGAGCATGCTCCTCAGACAGACTTGACTAAGGGAAACGAAGATTCTTCCATGAACCACAATACTGCCACCGGCACGAGCATCCCAACTGAAAAAGGTGGATCACAAGCTAAGTGGTCTGGACCCAGGTTGTGGGTGTGGGGCATATGTAGGTGTGGTGTGTGTAAAGAGCAGAAGATGCTGGGATTGGTGTCAACTTATGGTTCATTTATAATATGGAAGAACTGACCTTTATATTATCGGGAGGAGGTAGTTGCGGGTTCCGAGGGGAATGGTAGGCCCATGTGTCTGCAAATAAAGGCATTTTATGTTTCAGAATACCGAAATAGGAAATGTGGTCACGGAATTCATGCCTCGAGAGAAAAGTAAAGTTTACTTTTTCAATGATGCCACACACCTTGTTTATGCTCTAGCCCGTTTGTTTATTTTTGTTTCTCCTCTTGTTATTCCAAGCAAACGTCTTTCTATGCTTCCTTGAGTCGTCTGTTGCTTCCATATCATTTTTTGCAATTTTGGTATAACTTTGGCAACCATATTTTAGGAAAGGCAGTACACATTCATGGAAGATTTTCTAATGAAGACAAAGGCAGCTTCCATTTGAGATGAGTACTTAATTTTCCGAGAGCACAACAGTCCATTTATGTTCCGTTTATTCTGACCATCCGGTTCTGAGGTAACGACATTAATTGGCGGAAGTACACATAACTGTTTGACTAATTTTATACTGTAGCGGCTACCGCTGGGTTTTCACAATCGCCTTGCACCTATCAAGGACGCGGAGCGATCACCATGCCGGGCTCGTCCAGGACGCCCGTGCAGGCCCGCGCTCAACTTGCCAGGCCTCGGTCGGGACGCTGGGCCACGCCCCCTCTCGCCTTTCCTGGGCAAACGCTCCGGGATAATATGTATATATATTGCTGCTCGATAAACGGGCTTTTCAGAGTGCCTGAGTGTTTGGTTTGAATAAAGCCACTCGGATGAATTCCAGCTTTTTGTCGCGTCCATTCTTCCGATCGACGTGGGAGCCCCAGCTCCTTCATTGGTGACCTACCGACATGGACACGGCAGTCGCCCTTAAACTGCCTACCTTCTGGGAGGCTCACGCGGCGGTTTGGTTCGCACAGGCGGATTCCCTGTTCGCCCTGCGAGGCATCACGGCCGACGACACCCGCTTCCACCATGTGGTAGCAGCGCTCGGTTCGGCCACCGCGGCCCGCGCCCTGAGCCTCCTCGAGAGCCCGCCAGCCGCTGACAAATACGGCGCGATTAAGAAGCTTCTCCTCGACGCTTTCGCCCTCCCATCGGCGGAACGCGCACGGCGCCTGCTCGACCTGCCCGAGCTCGGCGACACGCGCCCTTCCGAGCGAATGGACTACATGCTTTCACTGCTCGGCGAGCACTCTCCAGCATTCCTGTTCCGGGAGCTGTTCCTCCGTCAGCTGCCTAACCCGGTACGCCTCGCCCTGGCAAGCACGACGATCACAGATCCCCGGGCCCTTGCTAGAGAAGCCGACAAGATCTCCGCCGCAGGCCAGCGCATCGCAGCGGCGACATGGGACCCACCGCCGTCCGACGCAACACCCATGGCGCCCGAGCACCCGGCACGGTCGACGACCGAACTGCTGACGCAATTGGCGGCCGCTACACCGAGCCGACCACCTCCAGCACGACGACCGGGGCCTCCACCTGACCAAGCGTGGTGTTACTATCATGCCAGGTTCGGACAGAAGGCCCGGACATGCCGACCCCCGTGCACCTTCGGCAGGCCGGGAAACGGCCGGGCCGGCGTTCATTACCAGCCATGAGCGCCGGCCACATGGGCAACTTACTGTTCATCACGGATAAAGCGTCTGGACGGCGCTTCCTGTGCGACACCGGTGCCCAACTGAGCGTCATACCCGCCTCTGACCAGGACAGGCAGTCCGCGGCTTGCGGCCCCTCCTTGGTTGCGGCCAACGGATCGACCATCCGCACCTTCGGCCCGCGCAACGTCACCCTCTGCTTCGGCGGCCAACGCTTTGCTTGGACGTTTGTAACCGCAAACGTGCCCATGGCTCTGCTAGGCGCCGACTTCCTCTGCGCACACGGACTGCTGGTGGACGTCCAACGGCGTCGTTTAATCAACGCCGAAACCTTCAGCTCCCTGGTATGCACATTGAGCAGCTCCGCGCCGTCCGAGCTGGCATGCGCCGTCCCGGAGGCGAACGAGTTTGCTCGCCTGCTCACGGAGTTCCCGGCCCTCACGCGGCCGACGTTTTCGGCCGTCGCAGTACGGCATGGGATCGAGCACCACATACCAACCACGGGCCCGCCGGTCTATGCCAGGGCCCGCCGCCTCGACCCAGCCAAGCTCGCCGTGGCGAAGGCCGAATTTGACGCGTTGGAGCACCTCGGCATCGTGCGGCGCTCCGATAGCGCGTGGGCCTCGCCACTGCACATCGTGCCAAAGCCGGGGGGTGGATGGCGCCCGTGTGGCGACTACCGCCGTCTCAATGACGCTACCACCCCCGACAGGTACCCGATCCCGCGTATCCAAGACTTCTCCGCCCGTCTGGCGGGACGGGTCATTTTTTCGAAAATTGATCTCATACGGGGATATCACCAGGTACCTGTCAGGGCGGCCGACGTCCCTAAAACGGCAGTCATCACGCCGTTCGGCTTATTCGAATTCTTGCGGATGCCGTTTGGTCTCAAGAACGCGGCTCAGGCGTTCCAGCGCATGATGGACGGCGTGCTGCGTGACCTGCCGTTCCTTTTCGTTTACCTGGACGACATCCTCGTCGCCAGCACGTCCCGGGCCGAGCACCTCCTCCACCTCCGAACACTGTTCGGGCGCCTCAGCGAGCACGGCCTCATCGTCAACCCGGCCAAATGCCACTTCGGCACGACGGCCGTTGATTTTTTGGGCCACCACATCACCAAGAACGGGGCCGTGCCGCTGCCAACCAAGGTCGAGGCCATCACCACGTTCCAGCGTCCCCGCACCATAAAGGCCCTGCAGGAATTCCTGGGAATGGTGAATTTTTATCACCGCTTCGTGTCCCGCGCTGCTCAACTCATGCGGCCCCTCTACGAAGCCCTCCGGGGCAAGCCGGCCAAGCACGACATCGCCTGGTCCGCAGCAATGGATGCGGCCTTCCAAAGCTCAAAGCGGGCCCTCGTCGACGCAACACTGCTCGCTCACCCGGTGCTCAACGCTCCCATCGCCCTCACCACGGATGCCTCCGACTACGCGGTGGGCACCGTACATGAGCAATGGGTGAACGGGGTTTGGCAGCCACTCGCTTTTTTCAGCCGGCAGCTCCGGCCGAACGAGCTCAAATACAGCACGTTTGACCGGGAGCTCCTCGGTCTACACCTGGCCGTCCGCCATTT
This sequence comes from Myxine glutinosa, assembly GCF_964187855.1. Classification (NCBI taxonomy): domain Eukaryota; kingdom Metazoa; phylum Chordata; class Myxini; order Myxiniformes; family Myxinidae; genus Myxine; species Myxine glutinosa. The sequence continues at coordinate 112,891,100 of NC_136264.1, forward strand.
CCGCCACCTCCTGGAGGGCCGACCTTTCACGGCGTTCGTCGACCACAAGCCGTTGGTTTATGCCATGGCCAAGGTCACGGAGCCGTGGTCGGCCCGCCAACAGCGCCACCTCTCCGCCGTGTCGGAGTTTACCACGGACATCCGGCACGTCGCCGGCAAAAACAACGCCGTGGCCGACTGTCTTTCCCGGGCCAGCGCGAACGCGGTCCACCTGGGCGTGGACTTTGCGCTTATGGCGGCGGACCAAACCACCGACACCACGGTGCAAGCCCTCCGGGCGGCGGACACGGGCCTCCGCCTGGCTGACATCCCCTTCGCGGACACTGTCCTGCTCTGCGACGTCTCCCAAGGCCAGCCTCGCCCCATCGTGCCCGTCACCTGGCAACGCCGCATCTTCGCCTCCCTCCACGGCCTTTCCCACCCGGGCCGGAAAGCTTCCCAGAAGCTGGTGTCGGCGCGATTCGTCTGGCACGGCCTTCGTCGGGACGTCCACGATTGGACCAGCACCTGCACGGGCTGCCAACGGGCCAAGGTCCACCAACACACCCAGGCCCCGCTGGCACCTTTCACCGTGCCCGAACGACGTTTCGACCACGTCAACGTGGATCTGGTGGGCCCCCTCCCCCCGTCACGGGGGTTCACACACCTGCTCACCATGGTGGACAGGACCACCAGGTGGCCGGAGGCCGTTCCCCTCATCTCCACCACCACCGCCGACGTGGCGCAGGCTTTCATCGCCACCTGGGTCGCCCGCATCGGCGCACCGGCGGACATCTCGTCAGACCGCGGACCACAGTTCACCTCCGAGCTGTGGGGCGCGGTCGCCCGCAACCTGGGGGTCAAGCTCCACCGTACTACGGCCTACCACCCCCAAGCAAACGGGTTGTGCGAGCGATTCCACCGCTCCATGAAGGCCGCGCTCATGGCCGGCCTTCAAGACGGCGGTTGGGCCGACCGGCTGCCGTGGGTCCTTTTGGGCCTCCGCACGGCCCCCAAGGAGGACCTCCAGGCATCCACCGCCGAGCTTGTCTATGGCCAGGCGCTACGCGTCCCGGGCGAATTCGTGCCCGACGCTACCAGTCCCTGGTCCGCAGCTCACCAGCGCTCGGACCTCCAGGAGGCCGCCCGACGGTTTTCCCCCGTGCCAACATCCCATCACGGGGACCCCCAGTCCTACGTCCCCCCAGCACTTCGCACAGCGGAGTATGTTTTTGTGCGTCACGACGCACATCGGGGGCCACTCCGGCCGCCGTACGACGGGCCCTTCCGGGTGCTGCGACGGGACGACAAGTCGTTCGTCATCGACATCGGCGGCAGGTCGGACCGGATTGCGGTGGACCGCCTCAAGCTGGCGCACGTGGACGTCGACCACCCACCACGGGTGGCCCTTCCGCCGCGGCGAGGCCACCCCCCGTCCACGGTGCCCCCCACTCGACCGCCCACCACCACACCAGACCCCCTCCCACGATCCGCCAGGGGTCGCTTCGGCCGGGTCATCAGGACCCCCCTCAAATTGAACCTGCCGGTGCAAGTCGATTCTGGGGGGACGTGTGTAGCGGCTACCGCTGGGTTTTCACAATCGCCTTGCACCTATCAAGGACGCGGAGCGATCACCATGCCGGGCTCGTCCAGGACGCCCGGGCAGGCCCGCGCTCAACTTGCCAGGCCTCGGTCGGGACGCCCGGGCATGCCCGGGCATGCCCGGGCAGGCTCGCCCTCAACTTGCCAGGCCGCAGCCAGGACGCTGGGCCACGCCCCCTCTCGCCTTTCCTGGGCAAACACTCCGGGATAATATGTATATATATTGCTGCCCGATAAACGGGCTTTTCAGAGTGCCTGAGTGTTTGGTTTGAATAAAGCCACTCGGATGAATTCCAGCTTTTTGTCGCGTCCATTCTTCCGATCGACGTGGGAGCCCCAGCTCCTTCAATACCATTTATTTCAACAGCCTTGGGGAGAATGTATTTGTGAATCATGGTTTTGTATTTCTATAATTTCATTTTCAGACCTATTTTGCAGGTTACTTCATGCAGTTCCTGGATTTGTGACTGTAATGCCTCTGGATTTGTTGTAAATACAATATTGTCATCTGCAATTTGTATGTGAATGAGGTCGGCTCCATTATTCTTCGGACTTTGCTTTCCAAATGAATTGTATTGAAATTTTCTTCATTGTAGCTTTTAAGGGGCGTATGTGTTATTCTATCTACCTGGTGAACATTTTTCTCAGTCGTTAATCTTTTTCTTTTTCTTTATCTCTTTCTCTCTCTCTCTCTCTCTCTCTCTCTCTCTCTCTCTCTCTCTCTCTCTCTCTCTCACTCTCTCTCTCTCCCTCTCTCTCTCCCTCTCTGTCTCTGTCTCTGTCTCTGTCTCTGTCTCTGTCTGTCTGTCTCTGTCTTTTTTTTGTGTGTGTACAAGATCGAGGCTCGTGTAAGAGCTAACATTAATCGCATAAAAACAAACTCACACAAAAAACATATGATCAAGGGAGGGAGACAAGATGGGAAGAGAGAGGGAAGCACTCAAGTACAACAATAGAGAACAGGGACATCGGGAGATCTGTGGGAGGGAGAGGGCTTCGGGGTAGGAGGCATGGGAAGGGGGGGGGGGCGGGTGGGAGATGTATAAAACACATGGACACTGCTAGGACTTCAAGGAAATAAGTCGGTATTTCCAAAAAGTGGATCTGGGGTGAATTAATGGGGGGTAAAAAAGATCAAGGTTTTGGCTGGGGGAAGATAAGAGATGGTGGTGAACACCTGTTTTAAAGACCTGGAGGGAGGAGTGGGATTGAAGAGAGTGAGGGAGTTTGTTCCAGAGGTGGGAGAAAAGAGGAATGAAAGAGTGAAGGTGAGCAGAGAGTCTTGACTTTGGCAGTTTAACCATAAAAGGGTTGCAGGCAGCTCTTGTGCGACCTGTAGAAAAATTTGGTGGACAGAGCACAGACAGAGCTGGGGGAGCTATGCCGGAGAGGAGTCGGTAGAAGACAGAAAGACCACCAACCTGCCTGCAGTGAGTGAGTGAAAGGCCCTCGGAGTTAGCTTCATCGCGGGAAATTCCAATGATTCTGAAAGCTTTGGTTTCAACAGCGTGAAGACGAGCTAGGTGTGAGGCAGGAGCACCAGCCCAGAGTGGAGAGCAGTATTCCATTGAGCTGCAGATGAAAGCCTTGTATGTGGTGAGGAGCTCAGGTGTGCCAAGGAAGGACTTCGCACGATGGAGGATGCCCAGTCGGCGACTGGCTTTGGAGGCCAGATTTGAAATGTGGTTTTCCCAGGAAAGATCATGGCAGATAGTGAGACCCAAAAGCTTGAGTGACAGAGCTTCTTGGAGAGGATTAATCAGAAAGTGGATGGGTGGGTTGTCCAGTCGGTCTTTTCGGAGAGACATCGTAAGAGTGTGAGATTTGTCAGGATTGAAAGACATGTTCCACTTGTTTGTCCAGTCTGTGATTTTGTCCAGATCTGCAGAGAGTGTGGAGGCTGCAGACTGCCAATCTGAGGGATGAGGTATGGAGTGGCAGAGAGTGGAGTCATCAGCAAAGAGATAGAGAGGATTTTGCAGAGTCAGAAAAATTATTGATGAAGACCAGAAAAAGCACAGGGTCCAGAACACTGCCTTGGGGAACTCCAGCCTGAACAGGAAGGGGAGATGAGAGAAACCCATTCAGGGCCACACGTTGACTACAACCAGAGAGGAAGCAAGCCATGCATAGAGATTTCCATGGATACTACAGGAGGAGAGTTTGGTGAGCAGAGCGGGGGTGCCAGACCATATCGAAGGCACGTGATATGTCAAAGGAGCTCTAATTTCCTGTTTGACATTGATGACCTCCATCCATTGTTGAGGCAGCAGAAACAGCATGTCCAGAGTAGAGTGACCTGGTCTGAATCCAAATTGATGATCCGAGATCAAGCCATTGGAGAAGAGGAAGGATTTGATATCCAAAGCAACGATGGATTCCATGACTTTGCTGATATTTGGGAGCAGGCTGATTGGTCTGTCGTTGCAAGGATCTGTTTTTGCACCTTTTTGTGTAAAGCGGTGATGTTGGCTGATTTCCAAGCTGATGGCAGATGACCTTGAGCAAAAGAGAGGGTGAAGAGAACAGAGAGAGGGGTGGGAAAGAGCGGCAGGGCAGGATTTTAAGACCCGTGGGCTGATGCCGTTTGGTCCAGTTGCAGAATCAGAGTCGAGTATTGCAGGAAACTTATCCACCTTGTCAGGAAAGAAGGAGTCCAGGACCAGCTGGGTACGACCAGGTACGGTGGGTACAGAGAGAGCTGGGTTTGGGAAACAAGATTTTGAGGCAAATACAGTGTTGAGGCATTCAGCTTTTTCATGTGCGGAGTCAGCTGTGTAGCCTTTTGAGGTAAGGGAGGGGATGGAAGGGGAACAAACACCAGAAACAGATTTGACCAGACACCACCAGGATTTGGAAGAGGGAGACAGGTTTGAGAGTTCAGTCTTGACTGTAGAGAGATATTGTTTCCTGGCTCTTCTGAGGGTGGTAACACACTTGTTCTGGGCTTTGTGAAAGGAAATGAGATTTCCTTCCGTTGCCTTCACCTCCTGGAAGGCAAATCCAAGTTGTTTCAGGGCAACTGCCTCACCACAAGATTCCATGTACCATGGGCGGGAAGAAGGGTGTGACAACTGAAGACGAGACGGGATAAATCTGTTTCTTGAGAGAGAGAGCAGTTTACTTTGGAAGAATTCCGAAGATGAGTTGATGTCAGAGGCAGTAGAGATGGGAAACCAGTCCAGATGATTGATGGCTGCTTGAAGACCATGCCAGTTGGCCTGAGTGGAATGCCAGACTCGTCGACGCTGAGGAGGCTCTCTGAGAATGGCCAGAGAGATGTCCACTTTAACTAGCACATGATCAGAAGAACCGATTGGAGCAGAAGAAGAGCAGCAGACATTTTCAGGGAAGTTTGTCATAACCAAGTCTAGAAGAGAAGATGCTCCGTTGACTGAGATCCGGGTTGGGAAATTGACAGATTGTGTCAGTCCCAAAGAGTCGCAGATGTCCTTCGCTGAGGACCCATGGCTGGTGAGAGAGGAACCCACACCTAGCCAGCTGGCATGATGACAGTTGAAATCACCACGTATGAGGAAGAGAGAGTTGGGATGAGTAGATAGAAGTTGGTCCATGTTATCAGACAGCGAGATATACAGACTTGGCATTTAATATGGAATATTTTTTTTGTGGGGGTGAACTTACTTTTCAAGATGACTTAGAACCAAAAGTTCATTGGAATTATGTTGAAATTATTCTAGATTTTGTTAATGTGACCTTTAAAATAAACAAAAACCACATTTGACATTTCGAAGCAAATAAATTGATCCTTGAAAGTGATGTAAACTGATATCGAACTCGATTCACAGACAGTACTGTGTTAAACTTCTGTACGTTTTCCAGAAGTATCTCTTTATTTTGCACATTAGCCAAAATGTTTTTTTTTTCAAAAACAAAAGTTAAATTACGACTGGGATTACGGACAGTAAAATGACAGTTCAGTACTTCGTGTAACCCCCACGAGCATTCAGGAGAGCACGTACACGTTGAGGCATGCTGTTCACGAGATTTGCCAAGGTTTGGACAGGAATCGCTTGCCATGCAGTGACAATAGCCTGCTGTAATTCACACACAGAGGTGGGCTGCTGGTCCAAGTTGTCGATTTGACGCATTAATTCTGCCCACAAGTTCTCGATCGGATTCATATCCGGGGACATGGCAGGCCACTCCATATGCTATACACCACGGTCAGCAAGAAATTGTTGGATCATACGAGCACGATGAGGCCGTGCATTGTCATCTTGGAAGACAAAGTTTCCTCGAAAGGCTGCACGAGCAAATGGAAGCAATGTTTCTTCCAGAATGGCCCTGTACTTGAACTGGTTCAGGTTTCCATTCAGAACAACCAGGTCAGTTTTGCCACATGCATGAAAAGCAGCCCAAACGGTCACCCCACCACCTCCAGCTTGGACTCTTGGCACTATACAATCTTCATTGTAGGCTTCATGCACTTGTCTGCGCACTCGGACGCGGCCATCTTGACGATAGACCAGAAATCTAGACTCGTCACTGAAGATCACGTGATTCCATTGTTCTGGCTGTCATTGGCGGTGCTCTCTGGCCAACTGCAATCGGCGCCGGCGGTGTTCTCTGGTCAGGCGTGGCTTTCTCAGGGGACGCTTGGCCTGATAGCCTGCTTGAAGCAGTCATTGGTTGACTAGCCTTCTGGATACAGGCACATTTGTCAGTTGCTGCCACTCAGCCCTAAGCCGATTAGCTGACTTGGTACGGCCATTGCGGACTAACCGGTGCAGCTGGCGATCATCCCTCCCTTTGGTTCTGCAGGGACGTCCTGGCCTCAGTATTGGAGAAGGGACACCCGTCTGAGCATTTCGTTTCAGGATCTTTGACACCTGAACTTGAGTGATGCCATACTGCTGAACAATAGCACGCTGTTTCATGCCGGAATTTCGTAAAGCCACCACTCCATGACAAACAGCATTGTCGAGTTGACGGACCATCTCCAGAGGAAGCAGCAATAACTTTTGTAGACATGCAGCAGTTGTTTTCCACTAATACAGAACGCAACAACCCTTATATACCCGATTGTGAAACCAATCGTCAAATGTACTGTCCGTACATTTTGTCACGCCTCCTGTGATATAATCCTGTTATTGACTTCTTGCTGTGACAGACAATCAGTGACATGGTTCTTTTAACAAAGAAATCACCGAAGCGTAAAAGAAACTCACCAGATTGATATACTGAGTTCAGAAAGTAAACCCAAGTCAAGACAAAAAAAAATATTCCATATTAAATGCCAAGTCTGTAGATGGAGGCATCTCTGTTTGGTGGACGGTACAACACACATATGAACAAAAGGTGGGAGCAAAGGGGAAGCCATAGCCAGAGGTACTCCTCGGGGTGAGGTGGAGAGAGGGCAGTGCAGGGAGAGTGAGAAAGAGAGTTTTTGATAAAGATAGCAACCCCACCTTCAGGAAGAGGCTCAGGTCTATCATACTGGAGGAGGGAGTAACCAGGGAGAGATATTGAGGAATCAGACATCATGAAGGAGGAAAGTTTCTGTTGTTCAGATCAAGTCGGGTTTATCAGAAGCAACCTGTATTGAGAGATCAGTCAAGTTTGAGCGAAGGCCCCGGATGTTTGAGGTCCATACCGTTAATGAAGAGGAAGGGAGAGCAGTTGATAGTGTGTCAGAGATTTCAGAATAGCTAGGAGAAAGGGAAGGATGAGGAGGACAAAAGGTTTCATGGTGATTGGGTGAGGCACAGTGAGGTGTTGTTTGAGGAGGGGGCAGAGTGACGAAGAAGGTTGGCGGAGATGGAGGTGAGAGTTGGAAGGGAGAGGAAGCGGTGAGGATGCTTTGAGGAGGAGGGGTGAGAGGGGAGAATTGGAGAAAAAAATGAGGATGGAGAGATTTGAAGGGGAGGGGTGAGGGGTGAGGGGGGAGTTTGAGACGGGAGGGGTTTTTTTTAGGGGGGAGTTTAGGAGGGAAGGGGCAAGGAGGGAGGTTTGAAAGAGATGGGTGATGGGGGGGATTAGGAGGGGAGGTGTGAGTTTGGATTTTAGAAAATGTTGGACGATGAATGGAAAACGAACATTTATTGCAAAATGAGTTTCTTGTGATTTTCGAGTCAGAGATCGATTTGAAAACGTTGGAGGAGGGGTGGAATGCAGGTGCGTTTTGGGAATGTAGGAAGGAAGAACTGTTAGAGATGGAATTTTTATTTGAAATGAAGAGATTTGGTGAGCAAATCGAAAGCAACCTTTTAAAGAGGAAGAAGAAAAATGTGTTATAATATACGACAGAATACAACACTTCAGGGGAAAGTTTAAACATTTTAAAACTAAACCGTGAAAACTATCTGGGGAAATTCCCTAAATACAGGCATGAAGGATTCCTAAGGGGGATTAATGATTCCAGGACAGGTTCAGATGCAGGAACAGAAGAATATGAGATTGACAGCCATGAGAGCAGAGAATGAAGGAACAGGGAGGTGTCCAAGTAAAAATGTGTTCGTACGGGAGGAGAGGCCTATTTATTAAATTCTTCGTTAATATGTTTTTTTGAAGGTTAGGTGAAAGTGGATCAGAGGAAGAAGGAGAAGGTTGAAGGAGTATGGTGAAAATTAGCTAGAATTGGAAAGGTGTCTTTTGGCTGGAGAGGATTGAGTTATGAAGGAAGGAGAGGGAAAAAAACAGAAAAAAAAGGGTGGGGTAAAACACGTGGTCGAAGAATGAATGAACACGAACAAAGAAGGAAATAATTTTTTCTTTTTGAATTAAGATTTTAAACAAAGGGTAAGATGTTCGGGGAAGTATGGGGTGAAAAGAAAGACTGGAAAAAACAGTGATGGAACGAAAGTAAATGGAACACAAACGACCGCTGAGAGGAGACAAAAAGGCCTCGAGGCAAGAAACTGAAAAGACCAGGCCTGAAAAACGCAGCAGGAAACAACGCACGATTTTATACAGGTATGCACGATTTACACCGAGATCTTCCTCGAAACACACAGTATGTACACACACCGTAAAATAAAAATACAGTTTTGACAAAAATACAAAAGGGAACAAATACTTAACTTTGATAGCGTGGAGTGCATGGAGAGCTAGGAAAAAAACACCACCTTGTGTCAGGTGTAAATTCAATGACAAGTGTCAAACACAGGTGTCAAAAACACATGTGTCAATTCCGCTCCCAGTTTTGACAATGGAGTCTTAATGGATAAAGTCTTAATGTAGCCTTATTGAGGATGTTACATTTTTTGTCAGATGGAATCAACAAGACGTTGATTGAGGAATCCCAAATGCTTTGATATGGCGCTGTGTGTAACTGAACTTTCTGGATATTTCTCATTGAATCTTGCTGCAACATCTTGGAGAGTTCCGCTCCCAAACAATAATGTCATTTCAATTTGATTATCCACCAGAAGATTGATTCAGGGTTCACTCACTGCAAGAGAAAAAATGTAACATTAGTCCTTTGTTTACAAACTTTTGACTCGCCTTGTATACACAGCGCATCTCGTATTCAGTGCAATTTTGAAGAACTTATTTTCCTAATTGAAGATGTTCCACGGTGTATTGAATCCACTTTTGCTGTTGTTGTTTTTGTTATTGTGTTGCCACGGACAGTTCTGGTTGAACAGACCACTGGCACGGAGAGAACCGATCAATCTCACAGGAGCGACCCAGATATCCCTCACATCCAGGATGTTGTGGTCTTGCCTCCCTGAAGCCAGGACCGCACAGTCTTCCATGTTTTATTGTGTGTAGAGCGACCTAGCATTGGATGCAGGTGTCATTAGTGGAGTCGTCGAGCGTATGTTTGTATTGTAAAAGTTGTGGGTGGTGTCCCCAGCGAAGGTGTGAAAGGTGAACACGATCAGACCTGGTGAGTAGTTTCTCTGTGCCATCAATGGGTGGGGTTTTTGTGCCCAATATACCAAGTACCGGTAGGTTGTTTATTGCGTTTATGGTGATGTGTGTGTTGATGTGTTTTTTGTAGTTTCCGTTGTTCGGTTCGGGGGATGCTACAAAGGATGTCACTGTAGTGTCTTTGTGGTGTAGTTTTAATGTGTCCTGTATATGTCGTGGCATAGGTGATTGGAGTTGGCATTTGCCGTTGCAAGGAACTGTGCACATCTCATGTCTAAGTGGTCTTTGATTTTTAGCATTTTTACTTGTGTGTAGGTGCTTGATGGGTGTTGTTAATGTACAATCTCTGATGATGTGAAGGGCTTTGTTTTGTATGATCTGCAGGTTGTTTAGATGTGTGTTTTATAGGCTGGAGGCCCAAGATGAGCTAGAATAGTTGATGACTCATCCGATGTACTTTTCGTATGTTAGTGTTAGTGTTTCTTTGTGGTGTCCGAAGTTGGTGCCTGTGAGTGCCCCAAGTGTGTTCAACCTGGGTGTGCATGTTATTTAATGTTTGTGATGTGATCGGAGAATGACATGGATGTGTTAAAAGTGACACCGAGTATTTTTCTTTCGTGTGGGTGTGTGATATGGATATCGGTCAGTGTGATGTGAGGTTCAGCACTATTATCCTTGGTGTAATTTGTTAAAAGAGTGAATGTTGATTTTGATGTGGCTACTTTTATTCTGTTAATGGTGAGCCAGGTTTGTAGGGTGCTGAGGAAGAGTTGATGTTGTGCTGTGGAGGTGTTGATGTTGCTATGTGTAGAGGCGATGGTTATATCATCCGCATACGAGGCTATTTGTATGTTCTCGGGTGGTTTTGGAATGTCGTACATGAACAGATTAAAAAATCTTCTGTTGATAGAAAGCAAATAAAAACGAAAATAAAGAAAATAAAATGAACCAGATAAAAGAATTCACTTCTGTTGAATCCACTCCTGAATCTTGTTGTGTGTATTTGTTTGTGTCTGTCTGTGCCAACAACACTTTGACATTTTGACTGGTCATTCATTGGTTGTTTTCTCTTTTACACGAGACTCCAACTGTTTCCTTTTATTATCAGTTGTGACAAAATTATTCGGATAATGAAAACAATTTGTGCATTTTACATTGTCGAGTCAGAACCTGTCATGGCATTATTTAAATAATGGCAAAGTTTTTTTTTTGTTTTTTTTTGTATACTGAATCGAGGCTCATGAAAGAGCTAACATTTACTTCACAAACAAATCAACCAGACAAACAAAATATATAAAAAGAGGGAGCGGAAGACAAGATGGGGAGAGAAGGGGATCAAACAAACACAACATTTGAGAGCAGGGAGATGTGTGGGAGGGAGAGGGCATGGGGGGACGAGGCGTGGGAAGGGGGGGGGGGGGGGGTGGGAGAAGTATAAAACACAGGGACACCAAGGACTTCCAGGACAGAAGTTGGTATTTCAAAAAAGTGGAATTGAGGTGAAATTAGCGGGGGTAGAAAAGGTCAAGGTTTTGGATGGGGGAAGATAAGAGATGGTGGTGAACAGCTGTTTTAAAGACCTGGAGGGTGGAGTGGGATTGAAGAGAGTGAGGGAGTTTGTTCCAGAGGTGGGAGAAAAGAGGAATGAAGGAGTGAAGGTGAGCAGAGAGTCTTGATTTTGGCAGTTTAACCATAAGAGGGTTGCAGGCAGATCTTGTGCGACCTGTAGGAATATTTGCGGGACAGAGCCCAGAGAGAGCTGGGGGGGGGGGGGGGGCAAGGCCAGAGAGGAGTCGGTAGAAGACGGAAAGACCACCAACCTGCCTGCGGTGAGTGAGTGAGAGGCCCTTGGAGTTAGCTTCATCGCGGGAGATTCCAATGATTCTGAACGCTTTGGTTTCAACAGCGTGAAGACGAGCTAGGTGTGAGGCAGGAGCACCAGCCCAGAGTGGAGAGCAGTATTCCATTGAGCTGCAGATGAAAGCCTTGTATGTGGTGAGGAGCTCAGGTGTGCCAAGGAAGGACTTCGCACGATGGAGGATGCCCAGTCGGCGACTGGCTTTGGAGGCCAGATTTGAAATGTGGTTTTCCCAGGAAAGATCATGGCAGATAGTGAGACCCAAAAGCTTGAGTGACAGAGCTTCTTGGAGAGGATTAATCAGAAAGTGGATGGGTGGGTTGTCCAGTCGGTCTTTTCGGAGAGACATCGTAAGAGTGTGAGATTTGTCAGGATTGAAAGACATGTTCCACTTGTTTGCCCAGTCTGTGATTTTGTCCATGTCTGCAGAGAGTGAGGAGGCTGCAGACTGCTGATCTGAGGGACGAAGAATGGAGTGACAGAGAGTAGAGTCATCAGCAAAGAGATAGAGAGGATTTTCAAGAGAGTCAGAGAGATTATTGATGAAGACCAGAAAAAGCACAGGGCCCAGAACACTGCCTTGGGGAACTCCAGCCTGAACAGGAAGAGGAGATGAGAGAAACCCATTCAGGGCCACATGTTGACTACGACTAGAGAGGAAGTCTGCAAGCCATGCGTGGAGATTTCCATGAATACCAAAAGAGGAGAGTTTGGTGAGCAGAGTTGGGTGCCAGACCGTATCGAAGGCACGTGATATGTCAAGGGAGACAGCTCTAATTTCCTGTTTGGCATTGAGGACCTCCATCCATTGTTGAGAAAGCAGAAGCAGCATGTCCAGAGTAGAGTGACCAGGTCTGAAACCAAATTGATGATCAGAGATCAAGCCATTGGAGAAGAGGAAAGATTTCATATCTGAAGCAATGATGGATTCCATGACTTTGCTGATAATTGGGAGAAGGCTGATTGGTCTGTATTTGCTGGGATCTGTTTTTGCACCTTTTTTGTGCAAAGCGGTGATGTTGGCAGATTTCCAAGCAGATGGCAGATGACCTTGAGCAAAAGAGAGGGTGAAGAGAACAGAGAGGGGGAGTGAAAGAGCGGAAGAACAGGATTTTAGGACCCGTGGGCTGATGCCGTCAGGTCCAGTTGCAGAATCAGAGTCGAGGGTTGACAGAAACTTTGCCACCTTGTCAGGTGGAAAGGACACAGAGTCCAGGAGCAGCTGGGAACGACTGGGTACGGTGGGTACAGAGAGGGATGGGTTTGGGACACAAGATTTAGAGGCAAACACAGAGTTGAGGCATTCAGCTTTTTCACGTGCGGAGTCAGCCGTGTGGCTGACTCCCTTTGAGGTGACGGAGGGGATGGAGGGGGAACAAACACCATAAACAGATTTGACCAGACGCCACCAGGATTTGGAAGAGGGAGACAGATAAGAGAGTTCGGTCCTGAGAATGGAGAGATATTGTTTCCTGGCTCTCCTGACGGTGGACACACACTTGTTTCGGGCTTTGTGAAAGGAAATGAGATTTCCTTCCGTTGGATTTGCTTTCCAGGAGACGAAAGCAAGTTGTTTCTGGGCAATAGCCTCACCACAAGAATCCGTGTACCATGGACGGGAGGAAGGGTATGACAACTGAAGACGAGATGGGATAAATCTGTGCATGAGAGAGAGCAATTTACTTTGGAAGAATTCCCAGGATGAGTTGATGTTAGAGGCGGTAGAGATGGGAGACCAGTCCAGATGATTGATGGCTGCTTGAAGACCGTGCCAGTTGGCCTGAGTGAAATGCCAGACTCGTCGACGCTGAGGAGGCTCTCTGAGAATGGTCAGAGAGATGTCCACTTTAACAAGCACATGATCAGATGAGCCGATTGGAGCAGAAAAAGAGCAGCATACATTTTCAGGGAAGTTAGTCATAACCAAGTCCAGAAGGGAAGATGCTCCGTTGACTGAGATCCGGGTCGGGAAATTGACAGATTGTGTCAGTCCCAGTGAGTCACAGAAGTCCTTTGCTGAAGAGCCATGGCTGGTGAGAGAGGTACCCACACTCAGCCAACTGGCATGGTGACAATTGAAATCACCACATATGAGGAAGAGAGAGTTGGGATGAGTAAATAGAAGTTGGTCCATATTTTCAGACAGCGAGATGTCGATGGAGTCATCACTGTTTGGTGGACGGTACAATGTTTTGCAGCTTGGAAACATATTGAAATGTTGTGTTCATTCTCCACTTAAGATTATTTTTCTTCTGTACAAATCATTTCCGTCTAGTTAAAATCATGCATCTTAATATATTCTGTGTGTTGTGTTTCATTTATAATAATATTTATGGAAGAACTGACCTTCTCCCAAATGTAAAAGATTCTTTGTTTGAATATCATTATTCTACGTGGTTGTCATTCTCTGAGAGAATGCATACCACTTTGTCCTTTACTGCCCTCCACAGCTAAAATTACCTCAATTACAGTGGGTGTGTGGTGAAGAAAACCAGTGAGCATCGCCTCATGTGCTCCGATTATTTTTGTTTATTTTTTTAGGCCACCGCCGACAAAGTTGCTGGAGGCATTATGTTTTTGTGTTGGCCATCCGGCTGTCCGTACATCCGTTCACCTCTTCACCTGTTCGTGCGTCCGTGATAGGTTTTCGTTATTGTGATAACTTAAGAATGGCTGAAGGGATCTCAGTCAAACTTGGTGCAAGTATGTATACTGTATAGTGATGGAAAGGTGAACGGAATAGATTAATTAAGGAGTCACGAGGTCAAAGGTCAGAGGTCCCGTTTGGTAAAAAAAAAACATTTCTGTTACTGAGCTAACTTGTGAACCAGTGATGGTATTTTGACCAAATTGTTGCAAGTCTATATTATACTGCAAAGATAAACTGATTAGATTTCGGCATCAAGAAGTCAAAGGTCAAAGTCTGTTATAAGTTTTTGTTACTGCAATAACTTAAAGATGGCTGAAGGGTACCAAGTCAAACTTGGTACACGTACAGTATGTATAATGATGTAATGAACAGATTTGATGATGGGGTTAAGAGGTCAAAGGTCAGAGGTCCTATTGGGTAAAAATTCTGTTACTGTGCTAACCTTTGAACCAGTGATGGGATCTTGACCAACCTTTGTGAAAGAATGTATATATCATGAAACCCGCACAATTGCGGATTTGACATTCGCGGTTCATAAAATCTGATCTGCTTCTAAAACCCATCAACCACCAGCCACATGCATAACAGCTCGAAAACCATATTCCACCACCCACGTGCAAACCACCTCCAGCCACGCATAAACCATCTCCCACCAACCACATGCATAAAGCAGCTGTACGTGTGCATAAACCATTCCACACCATCATCTCGCACCACTAATCCCCAAAAACAATGGTCACACTATCCTACCTACCCCATCTCTATTTACCTATCTATAACCCCTGCACGACTACTTATTTTCAATGTGTCGTGGGTTTTATTCTTTCTTCTCGTCCCGCTGCCTTCACCTGCTGTGATTACTCTCGCTTGTGGACTATTTGTGCACACTGTTTGATCATGGGACCTAAGTGTATGAGTAGTGCAGGAGATTTGTCTGCTCCCAAGAGGCAGAAAAAAGTTATGAGCTTGAGCCAGAAAGTGGAGCTGCTTGACCAACTATCAAGACTTGCAGGTGTGGCCTCTATGGGCAGGCACTGTGCCGTGAATGAGTCGACTGTGTGCTACATAAAGAAAAACAAGAAGGCAATTCATGAAAGTGTTGGGGCTAGCGCAGTATCCAGCACCAAAGTGTTTACCCAAGTGTGGGACATTCACATCGAAGCGATGGAGAACCATTTTGCCATCAGCCGCGTGCATAAACGTGTGGGAGAAGGCATTAAATGTGTGGGTAGAGGACAATGCCTAGAAAAACTTGCCTTTAAGCGGACCTCTGATTTGTGAAAAGGCAAAGCGGATGTATGGTCATCTGGCTGATGCGGATGGTGCTGCCAAATGATCGATGCGGTACAATTGACCACAGTCTCTTTCAAGCTAGCAGGGGATGGTTTGACTGCTTCAAGAAGTGGTGCGGTCTCCACAATGTGAAGTTCACATGCAAGCGTGCCTCAGCAGACCACGAAGCAGCTGAAACCTTCCATGCTCAACTTGCATAGCTCATCGAGGAGAAGGGGAATGTACCAGAGCAGGTCTTCAATGCTAATGAGACCAGCCTGTTCTGAAGAAAAAAAATGCCCACGATAACTTTCATCTCGAAGCGAGAAAGGACAGCATCAGGGTTCATAGTCCTTGAGCCAGACCAAAAGTAATGCTCCGGCGGGGGGAGTAATTCTCATTATGATTTTCCATTAGACCAATGTCTCAAGTGTCAGAAAAGGTGTGATGCACATCTGAGAACGGTAGCTTAGTGCCCGGATGGACGCCATCTTTGAAACCACCCAGCTCGAAAATGCCCATTTGGTGGGGTACATTGTTGCACGTGTATCTGGACTTCTATACTAGCTATCGATGTGCGGTTGACGACTAAATATACGTCCGATGTGTACCGTCTAAATAAAAAATAATATGAAGCATTTTGTTTTAGATTAATTATTATAAAAATCAATTATCGAAAAAAAATCATATATTTTTCAATATTTTATTATTAGACTTGTACTTTTTTTAGTGAAACAACACTGGTATGATTTTCCAAATTATGCATTGTGCTACACCGTTTATCTGTCTATAAAAATAACTCAAAAACTAAAACATATCATCCACCACGAGTTTACAACAAATAAATGTAAAGAGGCATAAAATGACTTAGGCCGCCGCTGGCATTATCTATTCTGACGATAACGCAAGTTAGGAATGTCGTACGGAGAGGATTTTAACACCATACGATATCTAATAAGCAGGCGGAAATTGTTACATAGGAAATCTGCACTTTGGTGGCCATCTTGGATTTCAAAATGGCCGCCAATTATATTAATTATTCATTACTAGAGTTTGGAAAGACGTATGGAGCTGATTTTAACACCATACGATGTATATTCCTAATAAGCAAGCGGAGGTATCATTGAACATGTCATGTTTTAGTCAAATAACACCGGTATGATCTTCCAAATTATACATTTTGCTAAACCGTTTATCTGTCTATAAAGATTTTCAGGCAATTTGGCCTGCATTATAATAGAGAACAACATATGCTATACAATATACAGTGCACACAAAGTTAATCATCAGAGTCGCCATCAGAGTCATTGGCATCCTGAGCCACGATAGCATCATCCTGCACCATGTTGGAGCATCCCTGCAGCTTACACACAACAGTGCACTTCAACCCATTCAGTATGCAGGAGCAATCTGACGGTCGACACGTCCTTCTGCATGTGCATGAGATGAGATTCAAGACGACATCTGGAGCTGGTAGACCCGCTATCCATCGGATTGTGAGCGAACCGCCATCATCGAGTTCCCAACCATGTCCTGCTGATGGTGTTGGGACGTCTGGTAGGTTTTCAAGGCTGCGTCGCCAGATAGCCGCCTGATAGTTGGCCCTAAGCGTATGCTGCATCAAGGAGTCTTCACAAGGCGGCAATTGTCCAGATTCGATCTGGCCCTTCTTTGCACAGAACATGTGATAACGGAGCGAATTAACACCGACGATCTTCGTGTTCTTGGCGTACAGCTGACACGTGAAGGCCTGAATGCTATTGATGACGTCTGTTGGTACATTCCACGAAGATCCCAGATCTGTGAATGCTTGAAGATACAGCTCATTCGCTTGCACAAGCTTCAAAGCCTTTATCTTTCCTTGGCTAGCCAGAGCACTCACAGTGTCACACCCGCTCCATGCATGAAGCCCTGGCAATGCACTGCAAACTCCAGACCCCAATACCGCAGCCAACTTTCCAACGTCGATCATTCTGACTCGAACCTTTGTTCCTCGTCTGATGAAGAGCTGACTATCGATGGTTCTGCTGAGATGAAGACTGATGATCAGAACGTCGGTGTCATCTGCCACTAAGATGATCGTCTTGTAGTGGGTAGCGGCGTGCTTTGCGTGGAGAAACATACGCGTGTCTGCTTCCTCGTGGCTACATTCGAGTGCTTGCACCAACTTCCACCTATCGCGGGTCAGTACCAGACATTTTTCACCACAGGTGACATACAGTGTTCTGTTGCCTAGCTTTTCGCGATTTGTTTCATGTTTCCACGACTCCGCCAGAAACACAACCAGTTTCTCCTTTGTCTGGCTGCAAGCAAGGAGACGCCGCCAGTTCATGATTTTGTGTGCGGGTCTGATCTCGCTGAAACTGATGCCTTCATTTGAACCGCGGTTCACACGCTCAGCTGCTTTGATGGATTCTTCTGTGTATGTGTCAAAGACAACATCGATGCGCTCACTGCCTTGACCAGCGTGAAGCGCTGCAGCAAGGATGCGGTCAGATAGTTCTTCGAACGTGTCGTTCTCGCCATGCATCTTTTGTATGAGAGCCATCGCATCAATTATTGTTGCACTTCGCTTGTCAACGTTCTCGGCTGGTTCCACAAGACCTTCCATGTGTTTCGCAAGTGCAGCTTTGTTCGTTTTTTTCATTGACCCTTTCACGCTCAAGCTGAAGTGATGACATGATGTTCAGAGCTTCTCTGAGGATTTCTTGCACTGTTGCCATATCTGTGGCAGGCGCGTTTATAGTCCGGCAGGTAGCCAACTACATCTTCCGTCACCTGAACACGATCTCTAGTCATGATGTTGAAACCAGTCCACGAACTGATTGTCTGGTCGCATGGTTCCAGCATGCGAGTCATAATCCATACGTGATTTCGGCGCTGCGCAAGGGATGTTGCGCCTGCAAGAGTGTCAGAAAGATCTGCAGGCTTGATTGCAGGTGGGCCCTCTCGTTTCCCACCGCTGTATATTGGAACTAAATCGCTGGATGATGGGATAGATCGCTTCTTATCTGCTTTGGATACTGCCGATGGAGGTTGGGGCGGCAAACACGACTGCGACTTCGGTTGGACGATGATACCGTTGACGCGATGCGATGTTCCGCCACCACTCAGCGATTCCTCTAGCCTGTCGATGTTATCGAATGCTAATACAGTCGGGACCGAAGGGTGCACATGTGACGGAAGTGGTACTGTATCTTTCTCCACACTTGCTAATTTGTCTATGCATAGCGCTGTCTCGATTTCTTCCAGAACTGTGTACGAACATCCGTGCCCGAGTCGATTCAATATTCTGATGACCTCTGTATTACCGGTGAGCGTTTTCATGACCCACGGAAGTAGGACATGCTTCGATGTTCTGATGGTACCCCGGTGTACAGCATTGATGATATCTTGAGCCATCGACCATACCAGTGTGTCGGCACGCGCAGAGCTACCCCCACTCCCGCAAATCGAAGTATGCAGAAATACACGAAGAGAATCTGGTATCTTCACGTAATCTGAAGTGAGTTCTGCTGGCTGAGGCGGCCAACGTTCATTGTAATGAGCATCTTTGATCTGGTGTCGCAGTGAAGTAGCTGCACGCACAATGTTACTTTCACCATCCGTTCGTTCAAATGCTTTCACTTCTGCTTTCAGGTTTACGCACTCTGCAGCAATCTCTCGCTTTGTCAGATTATCGGGCATCAAGTATACACGGTGTTTCACATTGAAGAAGATGAGCGATTCTCCAAACTCTCTTTGTAATGTGCGCTGCAGATTCTTCTTGATGGAGTCACGAACATCAACTGAAAATGTATCTGAAGACAGGATATCTGTTGCAACATCAACTATTGGAACAATCCTCGGGTTCAAGAACAAGTCAGTGCGAATGAAATTGAATATACATCGTATCATTTCTTTGTTCTCGATATTATCTTCAATGTCAGTTTCTACTTGAGGTTTTTGGGGCCGTGTGTAGTTTCTATAGCAGGAGAAGTGGTAGTGAGCCTCAGCTGCAACCATATCTCGTGTAGTCAATGCCAAAACTCTCTCATCATTGCGAGCTGTCGCAGCATCTCTTATTGTCTTATCTGCTCGAAGTTCAACAGCCAAGACAACTGTTTTACGGGTATGACTGCCTTTTATGAATTTTGAAGCACGCTGGCAAAAAATGCATTTATCATCGTAGACCGTTGAAGTTGATCCTGTCTCTTCCCGTGATGATCGCCGTCGCACCGCATCGCCAGTATCAACTGAAGAACTTCTAGCTGCATTGGTCAAAGTAGCTAGGTGGTTTTTGTGAGTGAAGTCTGATCTACAAGCCCTATGGTATAATATTGGAATATTAGGAAGTTCAACTGCGCCTTCTTGGACTAGCTTTAGAATTGGATAAAAGTTTCTAACTGCGGCTGCGTCACACAATGTCTTCCAAGAACTGTTGCCCGCTGCCTTGCTTAGTTCAGAGAGTGGCGACTTCTTGCTGCACAGGATGCACGTTCCGGACTCAGGTTCAATCTTCGCCCGTTTCGCCTCGACACCGGCCATCTCAGCTGAAAGAACAAAAAGACTGACGTTAGATTACTCCGATATCCGAAAAGCTCGCCAGCTTACATTGACATACTCATCCAAGTCAGTGAACATGTTAGATGGCGCCACAATACAACTCTATAATAGAGTTGTATGTGGCGCCATCTAACATGTTCACTTTTAGTTCTTAAGCCACCCACCCCCCCCCCCCCCCCTCAGAAATTAATCAGGTCACCGCAACAAATCTCAGACTGAGATATAGAATATAGAATATAGATATAGAATAGACTGACGTCACTTTCGGCACTGGGTTCTGTGGGTTGATTATCGGCGGGAAATTCCAACTGACATAGTTTCGGTTTGTGGAAAGTGCATGCCTTTTCATATATTTTTTGTGTACACTCGTGGTGGATGATATGTTTTAGTTTTTGAGTTATTTTTATAGACAGATAAACGGTGTAGCACAATGCATAATTTGGAAAATCATACCAGTGTTGTTTCACTAAAAAAAGTACAAGTCTAATAATAAAATATTGAAAAATATATGATTTTTTTTCGATAATTGATTTTTATAATAATTAATCTAAAACAAAATGCTTCATATTATTTTTTATTTAGACGGTACACATCGGACGTATATTTAGTCGTCAACCGCACATCGATAGCTAGTATAGAAGTCCAGATACACGTGCAACAATGTACCCCACCAAATGGGCATTTTCGAGCTGGGTGGTTTCAAAGATGGCGTCCATCCGGGCACTAAGCTACCGTTCTCAGATGTCCATCACACCTTTTCTGACACTTGAGACATTGGTCTAATGGAAAATCATAATGAGAATTACTCCCCCCGCCGGAGCATTCACTTCAAAATATGGCCGGTTGGCTCAAGGACTATCAAGGAAAGGGCTGGGTATTCCCTTCTGTACACGACTCATCAGCACCCTTACCTGCGTCCCCTTAAGCGTCCTTACCTGCATCCCCTTCATTGCATGTCTCATCAGCACCTTCATCTGCGTCCTCTTCAGAGGAGTCCACTGAGTTCACTGGATTCTAACTCATCATCATCATCATCATCATCATCATCGTCATCGTCATCAACATCAACATTGTCGCATCAAATGTTACATCATATCTTAAAAAATAGAAGTAGGAAACAGCACCTGCTGTTGTAGTTAAAAAAAAAAATTATTTGTAAGAACTTTTAATGAAACTGAAATCATGTGCATTCGTGTTTGTAAAATTTAAAAATTTTCCCTTATGAATCACGAACCACTGGCAACTTATCCCCCCTTTTCCTATTGAAACAATACCCCAACATTTGCAGATTCTGCATTCGCGGCATTTTCGAGGAACGTATCCCCCGTGAATGTCAGGGTCTTTCTGTATTATGATGCAAAGATGAACTGATTACTTTTCGGCATCAAATTGCAGAGGTCATGTCAGATGAAAATGTGAAACCAGAGAACAGCAAACTTGGTACAAGTATGTAAAAGGATGTAATAATGTGGGCGTAGGCATATCGTCAATCCTGCGATGTCGACGTGTGCCGTTCTAGTTTTGCTTTTTTTTGTTTTTTACTGTATTTTTCTATATTTTACCTGTGTCACGTCGCAGGCCTACAAGAGCTTCGTGTTGCAGTTGTTGTTGTTGTTGTTGTTGTTGGGGTTCTTGTTGTGGGTCGATTTTTGAAATGTGCACCCATTCACAGCTGCCAGACCACCCCCACATCTGTCACTTGACTGCACCCACCATAGATCGCATCCAGGCAAAATGATATGGCTGTCATCTTGGTTTTCTGGTGGGCCTAACACATTAGGCCTGTATGACTCTGCTGATTATAAAATGCCCAGGTTTGTTGAATCAGATTTCCATTGGCTTTGTTTGGTTTGAGTGTTATTCAACGACGAGTGATCCCGGAAAATCTAATCATATGTAGAATAATAGTAAGGTTTAATCAAGTACTGTAAGAATGCACGGTATGTCATAACTCATGGTAATCAAGCGTTACGTTACGTAATCAAATGTTACGTTACGCAAATTACTAAAACTATTGGCTTTGTTTGGGTTGAGTGTTATTCATGATGAGGAATCCTGAAAAACCAAATCATATGTAGAATAATAGTAAGGCTTAATCAAGCCAGTAAGAACACACAGTCCATTAGAATGCATGGTAATCAAGCGTTACATTATGTAATCAAGCGTTGTTTTCTGCTAATCACTAAAAAATAGCGTGACATAATTTTTGAATGGCCATATATTGGGGTTAAGCAATCCATGACCGTGTGACCAATCAGCTCATTCTGATAAAACAGTGGGGGTGGGAGGGAGGGGGGTGGGTGACATGGATAAGAGGTGTTGAGTTATTTTTTTGAATAGCCCATAAAATGTGTTTCCCAATCGCGCTGCTCATCCTTTAAGAATGCTTTAAATGCGTGTTTCACAATCGGCCCGTTGCCAGATTTTTTTTCGCAGGTTGTGACCATAGTGCGGTCATTCTTGTTTTTGTAGAAAATGTGTTTTATTGTCCTTTTATATTTTTACTCCTTTTGTATTTTTTACGACATTTCTTTACTTTTGTACAAAATTCAATTTTCTGTATAAAAAAAATAAGCAGTTTTGTTTTAACTTTTTGTATAAGATCTTTTTCCACTCCGATTTAAGTTTTTTTCTGGAGAGAGAATATTGTCAATGCTATTTCATTTACTTGTATAAAGTGTAAATAGAAATAGAAATCTGTTCTCTTACAAGGAACTTCAAATCAGCAAGAGCCATTAGGCCCATTAAAGCCTGTGCTAGTGTTGCCAACTTATGGATTCTTTGGTTAAATCTATGGTATGACAAGTATGACTTGTCCGGGGTTCGAACCAGCCATCTCCCAATTTCAAAGTGGATGTTTTATCCATTACGCCAACAAGTCTGGGTAGTAATAGATTATTAACCTTTGCTTTCAAAATCATATAGATTTGAAATTGTAATTTTCCATATCATTTGTCCATAACTATTTTTAAATTTTACTTATTATGGTGGGAAAAAAAGAGGTGAAGCTAAAATAATGGTGTACATTATTTAGAGTCGTGAGTTGCCAGGTTATTGAATGTAGAAAATGACTTTAATTTTTAAGATTATACAAAGAACTAACATATTTCCTGAGATTAATTGTTGTGTTTATATTTGCAAGGCCTGATTGTAAAATGGGATATAAAAATACATTTGTTTCAATGTTGTTAAACAAACAACATCGTGGTTTAATTTGTGGAACAGATGGCCGGCACGTAGCAACAACACCATCTGCAGTCAATGGAGATATGGTCGGTTCATCGTTGGTGGCCAAGGGTTATCGGAGTGTGCGGCCCAGTCTCTCTAGCGCTGATAGAAGAGAATCACAGGTAAATGCTTGCAACAACGCACAAGAGAAAGGCATTGAATTCACCTGCAATGCAGTTTTCAAAGCCATACAGGCTTAGTGTGTGCGAGAGTGTGTTATTAATTTTATTATATTGTGGAAGAGTGGCAGTCACCTGCAACACATTGTAAACTCACTATTTGCTTGTTAGCCCATCCACCCACGCAGCGGGAGACGGGGTTTTGCAATCACTTCTGTGTGTTTGTCTGTGTGTCTGCCTGGCCCGTAACGTTTTTGCCTTTTGAGCTTTTCTTATCAAATTTTCAACAGCTTTATTATGAGAATATGGAGAAGAGAAATTAATAATTTGGTCAAAAGTTCAAAGGTGAACATCACATAAAATCATCAATTTTCATCCAATTGACCAGAAATTAAAAAAATTTGCTTTTTGGGTCACTTAATTGGTTCACCATTCAAAAGGTAGAAGCTGATTGGTTGTTTTTTTTCGATCAAAAGGTTAAAACTCAAGGTAGCATAAAAGATCAATATATTAGTGATCCAATATGACCCAATTCGAGTGTAACATGTGTTCTGTCAAGGTCAAAATGTCGAAGGTCAAGGTCACACAATCATCAATTTCCATCTGATAGACTTGAAATTTGAGCAGCGTTTGCATATTGGGTCACTGAAGTCTATTGTTTTTGAAGTCAAAATGTCAAGTATGCCTAAAATCATCAGTCTTTTTGTATTTCTTAAGCTGCTTTCATCATGTTTAACAAATGGAAGAAGATGTCTGAATACAAAGTGAACGCAGATGGGCTTTGCATTTTCAGATGCTTTTCGATAGTTATTCATTTTATAACTGGTGATTCATTATGAACTAGGGAGTTCATAGAACACCACCTTACGCCACGCAGTCTTGAGATAATTATAATCGTAATAATATAACAAAAGGTAAAATATAATGCAACAATAAAATTGGCGGAGTCTACGAGCGGCAAATTTCATTGGTCGCGATGACGTAAAATTCCGTAATATTTTGGCCAAGTACTGTTACACGAAGTGTTTTGAAAGTGGAAAAGAGGCAATTTGTGTTCTCCAGTGTTCGTGTATAATTCAATTGAAACAAAATAGGAACATTAAATGTGTATAGGTATATATATATATATATATATATATATATATATATATATATATATATATATATATATATATATATATATATATATATATATATATATATATATATATATATAATATATTATATATATATATATATATATATATATATATATATACGTATATATATATATATATATATATATATATATATATATATATATATATATATATATATATATATATATAAATAAATCGTCCCAAGTGGGACAGATGCTCGTCTTCCAATGGAGGGCAGTCATAGTCAGGGTGCATTAGGTGATAAAGGTGATTTTCACTTTTATTCGATGGAAAATGATGGGTCCGTGTGGGCTGAAAGGCCTGATACCACAATTGCATTCACGCAGTGAAAAGTATTAGGTTGAGCAAGTCCTGAATTGATGAAAAAAGTTCCAGTAGTTTTTGTCCAGTGAAAGGACTGACCCTTAAACGCTTTTAGACCCTAAAGTGGTGTAAATCGTCTCAGGTTCCAAAGTGGTCTAAAGTGTTGAAAGGGTCCTTAAAATTACTACAATGTCATAAAAGGACTAAAAAGTTTTTAAAGGGACTAACGAGGTCTAAATGTTCTAAACTTTACAAGGCCTACATGTCTAAGGGGTCTAACGGATGTAAAGGTCTAAGTATAAAGTATAAAGAATAAGAAGAGAAAAATGACCACAGTGTGGTCACCAGCTGCGACGTGCAGAATCATGAGGATATCCGTTGCAATATGCGCTACCAAATTCGACCAGTCATTAAATTATACGCATGCACTGGCATGTTTTTGTCTTTCAGTTCTGGTCTTGTCCTTTGTTTTGCGACGCAACATGCTTCAACTGATTACATATAATGTATGGACGTGAATGTTATTTCTGTTAATGTTAATTCATTAATGTTATTTATTAATGTTAATTCTGGGTGGCAGAGGGATAATTTGAAATGGGGTTGGTCAGTAGGGGAAGTCCGAGTGTATGCACATAATAATAATAATAATAATAATAAAGCATTTATTTTATATAGCGCTTTTAAGGGAGCCCAAAGATGCTTTGACAGAGGGCAAAACATAATGCATAGCAAAACATAAAAACAATTGCAAAAAACAAGAATCAATAGGGAAATATTCAAAGCAAAAAGGAGGGAGAAGGAGAAGAGATAGTCAGGGGTTAAATGCTGTGGGTTAAATGTTGAATGCAGTGTTGAACAGGTGGGTCTTGAGTGATGTTTTGAATGTGGTGAGTGAGGAGGAGTCTCTGATGGTGTGAGGTAGTGAGTTCCAGAGGGTGGGAGCAGCGATGGAGAAGGCCCTGTCCCCCCAGGATCTGAATTTGGTCCGGATGGGGGGGGGGGGGCAGGAGGTTGGTACCAGCAGAGCGGAAGTTGCGGGTGGGAGTGTGTCTGGAGAGGAGGTCAGCCAGGTAGGATGGGGCCAGGTTATGGAGGGCTTTGTAGGTCAAGAGGAGGATTTTGTACTGGATTCTCTGGGAGATGGGGAGCCAGTGAAGCTTGTAAAGGACGGGGGTGATGTGGTCACGGGTCCGGGAATGGGTGAGTAGACGGGCAGCGGAGTTCTGAATGTATTGGAGTTTATTGGTGATTGTTGAGGGACTGAGGGTGAACCATAGAGGAGGCTATTGCAGTAGTCCAGACGGGAAGTGATGAAGGCGTGGATGAGGGTTTCTGCAGCCATGGAGGAGAGGGATGGACGGAGATGGGCGATGTTTTTCAGGTGAAAGAAGGCTGTCTTTGTGATCTGTTTAGTGTATTTGTCGAAGGAGAGGGTTTGGTCAACGATGATGCCAAGATTCCGGATGTGAGGGGAGGTGGATACTGGGATACCGTCGATGTTGAGGGCAAAGTTATTGGTGGATTTTATGAGCGTTTTTGGGCCAATGATGATTATTTCAGATTTATCATAGTTAAGTTTGAGGAAGTTAATTTGAAGCCAGGATTTTATTTCAGTGATGCAGTTTGTCAGGATAGAGTGGGTGGTGGTGGAGATGGACTTGGTGGAGATGAAAAGCTGGATGTCATCGGCGAAGCAGTGGAATTGGAGACCATGGCGGCGGATTAAGTGACCGAGGGGGGACAGGTAAAGGATGAAGAGGAGGGGGCCAAGAACTGAACCTTGGGGGACACCTTGGGGGAGGGGAGCAGTGGGGGATTTGCAGTTATTGATGGAGATGAACTGGGGTCTGTCAGAGAGGTATGATTTGATCCAAGAGAGGGCAGTGCCAGTAACGTTAAAGGTGGTTTCCAGTCGGGTGAGGAGGATGGTGTGATCGATGGTGTCAAAGGCGGCGCTGAGGTCGAGGAGGATGAGAATGTTGAGGTTGCCAGCGTCAGAGGAGAGGAGAAGGTCGTTGGTGATTTTGAGGAGAGCAGTTTCAGTACTGTGGTTGGAGCGGAATCCGGATTGGAATGTTTCATACAGGTTATTGGCAGAGAAGTGATGTTTGAGTTGAGCGGCTACAGCGCGTTCCAAAACTTTCGACAGAAAGGGTAGGTTGGAGATTGGTCTGAAGTTGTTTAGGGTGTCAGGGTTTAGTCCAGGTTTTTTCAGAATGGGGGTAACAGCAGCAATTTTGAGGGATGGTGGGACGATGCCTGTAGACAGGGAGGAGTTTATTGTTGCAATGATAAGTGGAGAGAGAGCAGGAAGGGAGGCCTTGACAAAGCTGGAGGGGATGGGGTCAAGAGTGCAGGTGGCAGTTTTCATTCCTATGAGGAATTCAGAGAGGTCCGTAGGGGAGATTGGGGAGAATTCAGACAGGGGATGGCAGGATAAGGGGGGGCAGGTGGTTTGAGGGGGAGCGGGTGTGGCGGTGGTCAAGCTGTTGTAGATGTTTTCAACTTTGCGTTGGAAGAATGAAAGGAAGGAGATGCAGTTGTCTACTGTGAATGACTGGGTGGTGGTGTTCAGTGGGCTGAGGAGTTTGTTTATTGTAGAGAAGAGTGCTTTTGGGTTTCCGGAGCCAGAGTGGATAATTTGAGAGTAATAGGCGGAGCGGGCGCGGGAGAGGGCGATCTTTGTAGTGTTGTAGGTGGTTCTTGTAGGCTTGGGAGTGAATTGTGAGACCTGTTTTATTGCGGAGTCTTTCAAGTTCGCGAGCACGAGTTTTCATCAGGCGGAGTTCAGGGGTAAACCAGGGAGCAGAATGGGTGAAAGAAACTGTTTTGGTTTTTATAGGCGCAAGTTGGTCAAGGCAGGAGGAGAGAGTGTGGTTGTAGTAGTCAGTGAGATCAGAAGGGTTGTGGAGGTCAACGAAGGGAGAAGTGGACATTTTTTCAGAGAGGGTGGATGAGAATGCTATTGCGCTATTACACCTATTGCACATGCGCTATTCAATAATTACACCTAATTTGTGTCAAGTTCTGTGAAACGAGATTGATATGAAAACATTCATGTTGTCTTTGTTGCTAAATTTATTCTGGTTTCTTCAAACAAATCGCGATTTTAGTCCGCGATGTTCTTACCTCATACCAACGCACGTCCGAGTGTATGCGCATGCGCTATTCAAAAAGGCACCCCAACAACAAGAACAACAACGTGGTCCTCTCATAGAGCTGCTCGTCGCAGCTAAAAACATTCGGGTATAAAGGATCAAAAGTGGTCTGAAGGTCTAAATGGTCTTTGGGATATAAGAGGCCTACAGGGTACATTCCAATAATATTTAGGGTTGATTGGGTCTGAAGGATCTAAAGGGTTTAATGAGTCTAAAGTGTTGAAATGGTTGATCTACCGACATCCCTGTTCTCTAGTTGTTGTGCTTGTATGCTTCCCTCTCTCTCCCCCTCTTGTCTCCCGCTCCCTTCATTGTATGTTTTATGTGTCCGTGCGTGTTTTCATGTTTAATGTGTTAGCTCTTACACGAGCCTCGATTGTGTATACAAAAAAAAGGTTGAAAGAGTCCTATAAAGGGTCTAAAGAGGTCTAAACTGTCTAAAGGTTAAAAGGGTCCACAGGTATAAGGGGTCTACAGGATCTATAGGGATTTAAAGGGCCATAAGGAATCTAAAATCAAGAGCTGTGGGGTGTAATGGGTCGAAAGATGTAAAGGAGACTAAAGAATGTTCTTGTCTAAAGGTATCTAAAGGGTCTTAAGTGGTTTTAAGGCGTCTAAAGGTTTATCGTTTGTTCCAATAGTATTTAGGGTTTAGAGTGTCTAAAGGGTCTAAGATGTCTAAATGGTATAAAGGTGTAAGGTTCTAAAGGCATCAAAAAGGTCTTAAAATACCTAAATGGATCTAAAGTGTCCAAAGGCTCTACAATTGTAAGGGGGTATTTAGGGGTTTAAATGGTTATAAGGGGTCCAACGGTTGATCAGATATGGGGAACCTAAAGGTCTAAAGCGTATGTTCCAAAAGTAGTTAGGGTCTCAAAGGTCTACCAGGTCTGTAGGGTCTAAAAAAGGTCTAAAGGTGTCTAAAGGATGTAAATGTCTAAAAGGTCTAAAAAGTGTCTTAAAAGGCGCTAAAATGGTCAAGGGGTCTAAGCCGTCTAATCGGGCTAGATTCTCTAGAAGGTCTAAAGGTCCAAGGGATCCATTCCAATAGTAATTGGGACCTAAAGGTCTATGGGGTCTTAAGGTGTCTAAAGGGTGTAAAGTGTCAAAAGGGTCTGAAAAGGATTAAAAAAGGACTGAAAGGGCTGTCCCTTCTCTGCTCACACCCCAACTTTCTGTCCTCCCCTCCCCCTTTCTTTCCCGTTCTTCAAAGCAAGAGGGCATTATTTACATTGAGGTTTACATTTAATTAACTGGTTGAATTTAATTATGATTCAGATCAAATTAAAAGCTTCAATGAAAAAGTTATAATTTAACAAGGACAAAACAAAACCATCACATGTGTGTGATGGACAAACAAACATAGATTACTTTTTTACAGTGTAGCCCATAAGGCAATGCTGTCTGGAACAGCGTTTGTCTGTCCATCAAGTGTATGTATGTATGTACGTCCCTCACAAACGTCCACCAATCAGAGCTGAGGATCTGGTCACATGACAGGGGGACAGCATTTAGTAACCATGAGTACACCCGTTCACTATGGGAGTGGCAGGGGAGTCATGTTATTATGATTATTATGCCAATATTTATGGCTATTTTAGCCAATAGCCAATTATTATGACTATTTTGTTTTATCAGGTCATTGAAAAGATCAGACCATGCCTCATCATTCTAAATTCCCGAGAATAAAATTTATTTCTGTAGGGATGTGGGGGGAGGGGGAGGTTTGTGGGGGTGGGAGGTTAAGAGGGGGTTGGGGGGGAGCAATATCGCAAGTCACAAACCCCGTGGGGAGTGGGGATATTGTTTTGTAATATCATTAATATTATGCTATGATCATAAGTGTTATTACTTTTGTAATGAGAAGCGGCTTTGGAAAAACAGCATGAAAAACACCTTGGAAGAACTTCACATTAGCGGCAGGAAGGGTCGTTGAATTGACCCTTGTGGGGTATATAGACCACAGTAGATCTTTGATGAAATGCATCCGTTGATGTGATAAGCATCGACTGATGTCAGGATTCCTTCAAATTTCTTTCAGTTTTGCGTTAAACAGCATTAGCGACTGTTTAAAAAGGTAATCATATGTGTTAGTGGTTTATAATATTTTTACTTCTGGTAGTGATGCTCCCACGAAAACACCATGATAACTGTTTATGCACATTAACATGGGGTTTGGGCAAGAAGGAAACACTCCGATGATGGATTCAATGACCTTGTTGATGATTGGAAGTAAGCTGATCAGTTTTTGTAGTAAAGGGGATCCGTTTTTGCACATTTTGTGTAATGCAGTGATGTTGGCTGATTTCCAAGCAGATAGAAGATGACCTCATGCAAATGACATGGTGGGGCAGAGAGAGGATGTGCAAGAGCAGCTGAGCAGGTTTTTAGGGCACATGAGCTGATGCCATCTGTTCCAGTTGCGAATCAGAGTCGAAGGTTGAATCCAGTACTGCGGTGCAAAAGACAGTGTCCAGGAGCATTTGGGTATAACAGGCAAGTATGGGTGAGGGGTTGTAGATACAATATTTGGAAGCAAGCACAGAATTGAGGCATTCCACCTTCTCACGAGCAGAGTCGCAGTGGTGCCAGTGGCTCCACCATTTTGAGGAGAGAGAAGGGATGGAATGGGAGTGTCGTGGGTGCATAGAGATTGAATGTCCACACTCACCAGGAACAAGTTTTGAAGATTTATTATCTGGAGAAGAGTCACTTGATTATACGAGGATTACAACAAAATTTAACAGTACACTATGCCGGCATATACGACCACAGGTCCAACACAATGTCTCGAGCAAAACGTCTGCTCTACTCTGTTGAATTCAGTCTTTTTTTGTGTTTTTGAAAACAAAAAACTTCTCCTGCTTCTCAAGGAGTCAGACGAAAGGATGAGGGGTCAGACTATTTGAGGTAAATTGGCGCCCATGAGCATGGTGAAGCATCCGTTTAATTTCAACACAGGCCATAAAAGATAAGCAATTGAACATGAAAGAGTGAAAACATGGTGTTTTCGTCGTGCCGGCGCCATTGGAGAAGACTCTTGTCTAGTCTTGTCTGGAAAACAGCTTTGTTCGCATTTTTTGTATAATTCAATACCTTAAAAAATATTGTATCTCTTCCTTGCTCAGATTTATCAATGTAAGCTTTATTCCTTAAAGTATTTTTAAGCACAGTAAACACACAAGTTCAATAAACCATAATGCAGATTGATCAAAGATTTATCACTGGTAGTATATGCTTCATTTTTATTAGCAATATCTATAATAATAATAATAACTAGAACTGCCACTTTAAAACTGCTGGCAGTGATGACCGGTTTACTCGCACCCACTTTTGATGCAACCCCACTGTTGATACAACCCCACTTTTGATACAACCCCACTTATGATACAACCCCACTTTCATTGGACATGCTTTGACACAACCCCCTTGGATACAACCCCGACACACACACACACACACACACACACACACACACACACACACACACACACACACACACACACACACATCCCCCCTACCCCCTCCCACACACACACCCACACCCCTCCCCCCACACGCACACCCCTCCACACACACACACACACACACACAAACACACGCACACATCTCTACACCCCCCCCCACCCCAACACACACACACACGCACACACAAATCCCCCCACTCCTAACACACACAAACACACGCACACATCCCCCCTACCCCCACCACACCCTCCCCCCATACGCACACCCCTCTAAACACACACACACACACCAACCCCCCCCCCCCCAGCCTACACACACACACACACACACACACACACACACACACACACACATATCCCCCCACCCCTAACACACACACAAACACACACATACATCCCCCCACCCCCAACACACACACACACACACACACACACACACACACACACACACACACACACACACATCCCCCCTACCCCCACCCACACCCCTCCCCCCAAACACACACACACACACACACACACACACACCAACCCCCCCCCCCCCTCCACATACACAAACACACCCCACCCCCAACACACACACACACACACACATATCCACACAAACGCACATCCCCTTCCACACCACCCCCACCCCCACATACACACACACACACACACACACACACACACACACACACACACACACACACACACACACACACACATCCACACCCACACACAAACACACATATCCACACACACACACACACACACACACACACACCCCTCCACACACACACACACACACACACACACACACACCAACCCCCCCCTCCACATACACAAACACACCCCACCCCCAACACACACACACACACACACATATCCACACAAACGCACATCCCCTTCCACACCACCCCCTCCCCCACATACACACACACACACACACACACACACACAAACACACGCACACATCTCTACACCCCCCCCACCCCAACACACACACACTTGCACACCCAAATCCCCCCACTCCTAACACACACAAACACACGCACACATCCCGCCTACCCCCACCACACCCTCCCCCCATACGCACACCCCTCTAAACACACACACACACACACACACACACACACACACCAACCCCCCCCCCCCCCACATACACACACACACACACACACACACACACATCTCTACACCCCCCCCCCCCACCCCAACACACACACACATGCACACACAAATCCCCCCACCCCTAACACACACAAACACACGCACACATCCCCCCTACTCCCACCACACCCCTCCCCCCATACGCACACCCCTCTAAACACACACACACACACACACACACACACACACCAACCCCCCCCCCCCCCCCCACACCCACACACACATCCACACATGTCAATCCATGCACTGATTGCAGAAAAAGCCATTTTAAAAAGAAAATTAACCTGAAATTGCAGACAGAATTATTTATTTTATCTGAGAAGCTAAACGCTTCTTCTTCTTCAGGCGCTCATAACTTTGAGTGAAATACGATCGAGTTAAAAATAGTCAGAATTGGAGCAAATCTGTTTCATTCGTTTGTTAATATGCCTCAGCTATTGATAATTCTGCAATTGGAATTTCATTTGTTGTTGAAATGACCGCGGGAGATCGCGTTATCGTGAGCACGTTCTGGCAGGGACAAAATGGTGTGTTTCTTCTTCTTTCAACAATGAAGACTTATAGCTTCGCGACCGTACACCCAATCATCTTGAAATTTTGCACACTTGTTACTCTTCATGACTTCTACTACAGTATGAAATTTCACGTCGATCAATAAAGCGATTCAAGAGATATCCATTTTTAAAAAAAAAATCGTTTAATTAACGATATCTGCCAAACCACGTGACCTATCGCAAATTCTAAAATGACATTTTAGTAGACTGACATGCTGAACAGACCTGTGAAGTTTCTCCTCGATTGGATCAAAAATGAGGGAGGAGCTACGTTTTAAAGGTTCATGCTTTAAACCGTCATAACTCTGCAACCATGTGTCGGATGACGTCGCCCTCGCTGACTTTTTTGTTCGTCATGGGCATGCGATTCTGCTTGCAAAGATTGGCCTCGATCTGTTCAGCCGTTGCAGAGAAAAAGGGGTTTTCGTGTTTTCACGAAAAACAAGATGGCGGCCGAAGCACGTGACCTGCGACGTCATAATTACCATTAAAATATTCTACAGACCGAGTCCCTCCTATGGTGGAAATTTTATCTCAATCGGCCCTATTATTGCAGAGAAAATGTTTTTTAAAGGAAATTAAAACTGAAAATGGCAATTGCACTGATGTCGGATGATGTCGTGGCCTGGGAGGACAAAATGGTGTATTTCTTCTTCTTTCAACAATAAAGACTTTAGCTTCGCGACCGTACATCCAATCATCTTGAAATTTTGTACACTTGTTCCACCTGATGAGAGCTACATTGTATTAAAAATTCAAGTCGATCCATGCAGTGGTTCAAGAGTTACAAGCTTTTTAAAATTTAACTTCCATTATTTATTGCGGCCAAACCATGTGACTGAAAAAAACGTCTCAAGTAACGATTAAACATCCCCCCATGAGGAACACTTGTGTAAAGTTTCCACTCGATACCTCCACAAATTATGGAGGTGATTCCATTTCTAGTTTGAGATTTGAAAACGTCATAACTCTGAAACCACGTGTCGGATGACGTCGTGCTCGCTGACTTTTTTGTTTGTCATGGGTATCCGAATACGCATGCCAAGTTTGGGCTCGATCCGTTCAGCCGTTGCGGAGAAAAAGGGTTTTTTGTGTTTTTTCACGGAAAACAAGATGGCGGCCGAACCATGTGACGTATGACTTCGAAAATTTTCGCATTCTGAGTTTTTTTTAACTAAGCATCTGGGGGGAAAATCTCTTTTTCGGGGGAGAAAAACTGTGTTTGACGAATTCTAACCTCTTAACGTTAGCATTTTTGATATACTCAATACACATATTTTTTGTTCCCATTGCAGAGTTCTTTAGAATGAGCCATTCCTCAAATTTTTCCATTGAGCCCTTTCGGAGATACAGAGGGGCAAAGTTGAAGGTGTTTTACAAGATGGCGCCCATACCACGTGACCTATGACGTCATCATTAGCATTAAAAAATTCTACGAGCCTAGCCGATCATTTGATGAAAATTTCCTGTCAATCCGACCAGCGGTTGCTGAGAAACTTCATTATGAATTTTTCGGAGGTGCAAAATAGGGTGGAAGAATAATAATAATAATAATAATAAGAAGAAGAAAAACTCTAGCAGTAATAATTAATAGGTTACTCTCCATTTCATGGAGAGTAAACCTAATAAGAAAAACTCTAGCAGTAATAATAGGTTACTCTCCATTTCATGGAGAGTAAACCTAATAATTCATTTATTTTGTATAGCGCTTTTCATGAAGCCCAAAGGCGCTTTGACAGAGTGCAAAACATAATGCATAACAAAACATGAAAACAACA
Source organism: Myxine glutinosa (assembly GCF_964187855.1). Lineage (NCBI taxonomy): Eukaryota > Metazoa > Chordata > Myxini > Myxiniformes > Myxinidae > Myxine > Myxine glutinosa. Next base: position 112,925,764 of record NC_136264.1, read on the forward strand.
ATTGCAAAAAGACAAGAATCAATAGGGAAATATTTAAAGCAAAAGGAGGGAGAAGGAGAAGTGATAGTCAGGGGTTAAATGCTGTGGGTTGAATGTTGAATGCAGTGCTGAACAGGTGGGTCTTGAGTGATGTTTTGAATGTGGTGAGTGAGGAGGAGTCTCTGATGGTGTGAGGTAGTGAGTTCCAGAGGGTGGGAGCAGCGATGGAGAAGGCCCTGTCCCCCCAGGATCTGAATTTGGTCCGGATGGGGGGGGGGGGGGTTCAGGAGGTTGGTACCAGCAGAGCGGAGGTTGCGGGTGGGAGTGTGTCTGGAGAGGAGGTCATCCAGGTAGGATGGGGTCAGGTTATGGAGGGCTTTGTAGGTCAAGAGGAGGATTTTGTACTGGATTCTCTGGAGGATGGGGAGCCAGTGAAGCTTGTAAAGGACGGGGGTGATGTGGTCACGGGTCCGGGAATGGGTAAGTAGACGGGCAGCGGAGTTCTGAATGTATTGGAGTTTATTGGTGATTGTTGAGGGTGAACCATAGAGGAGGCTATTGCAGTAGTCCAGACGGGAGGTGATGAAGGCGTGGATGAGGGTTTCTGCAGCCGTGGAGGAGAGGGATGAGCGGAGACGGGCGATGTTTTTCAGGTGAAAGAAGGCTGTCTTTGTGATCTGTTTAGTGTATTTGTCGAAGGAGAGGGTTTGGTCAAAGATGACGCCAAGATTCCGGATGAGAGGGGAGGTGGATACTGGGATACCGTCGATGTTGAGGGCAAAGTTATGGGTGGATTTTGTGAGCGTTTTTGGGCCAATGATGATTATTTCAGATTTATCACAGTTAAGTTTGAGGAAGTTGATTTGAAGCCAGGATTTTATTTCAGAGATGCAGTTTGTCAGGATAGAGTGGGTGTCGGTGGAGACGGACTTGGTGGAGATGAAAAGCTGGATGTCATCGGCGAAGCAGTGGAATTGGAGACCATGACGGCGGATTAAGTGACCGAGGGGGGACAGGTAAAGGATGAAGAGGAGGGGGCCAAGAACTGAACCTTGGGGGACACCTTGGGGGAGGGGAGCAGTGGGGGATTTGCAGTTATTGATGGAGATGAACTGGCATCTGTCAGAGGTATGATTTAATCCAAGAGAGGGCAGTGCCGGTAACGTTAAAGGTGGATTCAAGTCGGGTGAGGAGGATGGTGTGATCGATGGTGTCAAAGGCAGCGCTGATATATATTGTTACGGTACGCGGTTAAGGATGTTATATTTGCCGAGCGGAGGCTCTGCGACCGAACAGTTGTTCCCCGACTAAACCCGATTCACCCAGACGTTGGCCGTATCGCGCCACAGCTACTCAATCGGGAAAAGACTAAGACGACGAATGCAAAGAGGAAGAAGAAGAAGAAGACGTACAGAAGAGTAAAGGGGTTTATTATTATTTACACACATAAGCAAAAAGAGCAGTCACGTTTATTTACAGGGGACATGAGACGCAGGTGACACAGTGAAAATTACTAGCTTATACAGACTTAGTTACTACCCAGGACAGCACGAACAAAACAAACTCACGTAGGCAAAATGGGGAACTTGCAGGCAGGAATGGCTGGAAAGGATGAGCAGGTGGGATCACCGGGCACAGCAAGCAGGTCCACTCCGGGCGGGAAACGGGGAGCCGGCAGCTCCTTGTAATCCGCTTTACAGCGCACACCGCCAGGGCTTCACGCGGCTGGTTGAAACGGGGCTGCACTCCTCTGTTGTGTCTCTCGTGTAGCTTGTTTCGTAAAAGCTCCTCGGCTTTCTCTTGGACCCTTTCTTTTGTCGTGTCCCTCTCCACGCAGCTCAGCTCGTATTTTTCTTCCTCTCACTTCCCTTCCAGCGCGGGTCTCTCTCGCCCTTTCTTTCACTTCTCCTTTTAGCGCGGGACTGACACGCCCTCCACGGTTTCGGTACCGCCCTCTCCCCCGTGCTCTGTTTCGTGACCTTGTATGGTAATCCCACGGGCTTGTCTCCTTATTTGGGCATCGCGCCGACGGCACGCCCCTCGTGGCGAGCCACGGGCTTGTTTCCTTATTTGGGCATCGCGCCGACGGCACGCCCCTCGTGGCGAGCCATGGGCTTGTTTCCTTATTTGGGCATGGGGCTGCACAGCCCCGCCCTTCTTGGCGCGCCCTGGGCTTTCCTCTCCCTGGCGACCCTCGCCCCTCCTGTTCAAACAGAGCACGGAGCACATTTTCACTATAGCAGCGAATTGAGAGGGCGTGCACCCCATGCTTGTGAACTGCTTTACCCACAGATGGAGAGTTTGGCTGGGAAATGGAATTATTGAAGGGGAGCTATTCTCTATTGATTCGGTGCAATGGAGTGTCATTCTAATGGAAGATAAGGCCTTACTCTAAAACACATAATAAGATATAAGCTATCGAACAGGGGTATTCTATGATTGGCTGACGTGTTTGCTTTATGGACTAATTATGGGACGCCCTTTGACCTTTACACACTGGAGCAAGGAGGCTCAGAATAAAGCAATAATAATAATACACACTAAAAAAAAACACAATCCTCATATCCGCAACACTGCACCCTCCTCCTCTTAGGCACGGCTCGAGCCTACAACTTTTATTTAGTGTGACACGTAGGTGTAGTTCCCTCTACTTTTAACCTGACCCTGAGTGCGACAGTTTTAAAACATAGATAAATATGTCCCGCTGCTCCATTGCACCCTGCCTAACAGACTCACGCCCACAGCTAACCGAATTGCGGAATGGTCTTCAAACTACACACTGACGGTGGGGAGCATTATTTACAATGACGCTACTTTTATTTACAAAACTAACCCAGGACCTGTGATTGTTCTTTCTGGGGGGGGGAGACAGTCTGCTCTGCATCGACGCACCATTAAAGCACCCAAAACGCACCAATACACCCTCAAGCACCAATCGGTGCAGTCACCACAGTTCATCAATAAAAATAAACCAACAACCCCTAACCCTGCAGGTGGTCTCTTGCTCTTCGGCTCCCTCTGCTGGTTATTATTATTTCTTCCAGTTGTTGTCTTTTTCTTTTGCTGGCGGCCTATTTGAAATAAAATGCACCTAACGTGTCCGTTTTTATTTTCTTTATTTATGGCCCACAGGGCCGACTACGTGTGGTTCACCTGTGGGGCATCGGTGCCCTGTGGCCAAGGTCCGCCAGCAAGATTTCGGGCCCTCATGGCCGGTTCCAGCAGAGGGGCCATGCCCCAACCCATGGGGTCCATAAGTGGTGCTCGGCCACAGACATGTGGTCCATCATGTGGTGCATCGATGCAGACAGCTGGTTCTGGGAGTTCCGGGCGCACAATGGCGGACTCGCGCACGCTCCCCTCTGCGCCCAATGGCGCACAGGTCATGTGGGAGACAAAAGGGGGAAGACAAATGAGCGAGGGGTAAGGTCACAAGGGTACACATCAAACAAGGCAATGCAAGGCAAAATGCGTACGGAGGGCGAAGTGAGAAAGCTCGTCCCTACCATCCATCAACCCCCCTGTCACCTACACTACCCTTGCCCTTACCCCATATGTTCAAAAATCTACACATTTACAAATTCGTCGCTACTGTCACGTCTCCCCATATTTCCCTTATCAAATTCGTCACCACAATCCCTCTATCCAAAATTTGCCATCACCAATTCATCATCAATCCTCATAAGGAGGAAGAGATGGAACATCAAGCACAATGTCACACCCACGTCATGATGCGTCTCACAATCCAAAACATTTGCACATAAAAATAATTAAACATGGCATGGTGTGGAGGTACGTCATCTCAGGTGAGTGGATGCAGATGGTGCGAGGAGATTTTCATCCTAACTACTTTCTAAATGACTTTAACACACTTTACACTACCCGGGGTCTTTCCCTGCCAATCCATTGGCCACTTACTCTATGGGTTCTAAAAACCAATTCCCATTGACCAAACTGTGGTGCTTCTCAATTTGGGGTCTCACTCCCCTGATTCATCTCCCGGTGCCCTTGCACAATTTCTGGGCTGTGACGTGTAGCTCTCCCAGCAGGTCTACCCACCTGCACACCTCCACCACTGCAGTTGCCACCCGAGCTTACCTAGCTCCTCACCCTAACCTAACTAACTGGGGAAGGCCCCTCCTGGCTCTGTCACCCCTTGGTGCCCTCTGGCACTGGGCTACCCGGGTCCGTCCTCCGGATCCTCGGGCCCCATCCAGAACAACTCTACCGGCTCCCAGAGCCCACCTGCGGCCTCACCTGGCCGACATCCTTACAGTGGTGGAGTGCCCAAACCAACTACACACACTAACAGGCTACACGCCCAGCCATTTCCACAACACTAATGCACCCATCCAAATGCCATTCTCTCACCCGCACCACAGATGCCAATATCCAACCACAATTTACCTATACCCTCTACCTAACACTTACACTACCCGCCCCGGGTATTCGTGATGGGGGTCCATCCTTCCCCCATTCACACCTCCGCACCATCCACTCCACTCCACAATTTCCACCATACTCACTCCACGACCATCCATTCCAATACTCCAGATATTCCACACTCCATGTATTCCACACTCCATGTATTCCACACACCTGTTGGTGCACACCTGTGCACTCACACCTGGTGCCACCTGCACCCTCCTCCTCTCCTGGACCAATTGGTCAACACAACGCACAATCACCTTCTCTCACTCAAACACTGCTCCATACACCTGTTCAGTCACACACCTGTGCAATCACACCTGTTCTTCACACACTTTTCACAATACACTTCTGAATTCACCTCCAACACTCACACGGCATCATCTAAACTACCTGTTGCCCTGCTAACTTAGTGCTCCCCGTCTTCCCTTTAAACTAAGCACATACCACATCATTATCATCCACTCCAAACTACCTGCGTCCCCACTACAGGTATCAGTCACTAACTAAACTTAACGTTACCTAATGTCATCTCTCTAGATCCCTACACACGATATATCCTAACCCTCCCGGGCTAGTTTTCACTGCCATCAACCCCATAAGACTAGTGCTCCTTTGCCCCCCACTGTGAGGGATGGTGGATTGGCCATCCCATCACATGGGGCATCTCTTACTATAAATTTTGCTCATCAAATTTCAACCAATCAAAAATTTGCCAATCACTCTACCAATCATCTGCCAATCATCACTCTGCCAATCCTTTGCCAATCATCAAATTTTGTTTTTCTAATTTCGGGGCCAAAACACTATTCTCGTCATCAGTCTTCTCACTAGTGCCTCTCGGTGCGCCAATTCACTTCCAAAGCTCGGCTTCGTAAAGCCGAGCAATGAATGCGGGTGGTTTGGTGCCGGCGGCTGGATACGTCCGCATTCGGTGCAGGGAAGGACGCTTACCCGGGCCGAGATCCCACGCACCATCTCGGCACAGAGCCGTCCAATGGCCCGATCTCGACCTGCCGGAACGTCTCAACAAAAAGGGGTCACCATGACGACCCTTCCTATCGGGCTGCCCGCTCCGCCTAGTGGAGCACGGACGCGGCCGTTCAAAGCGATGCCCAGCGTGGATCGCGTACGGCGGTCCTTTCGAACCCGCCGTGGTTCGGATCCCCGCTGGTCCTCGCGGCACGCGAAGCTGCCCGACGCGCACCGAGGGCCCGATTCGGCTATAAGTCGCTCTAACCGCTAACCCGGTTACCGTCGATGCCTCACCTACATGCTTACACCCCGCAGCCCGTTCCTTGCTCATACACCCAGCTGTTCCCATGCTCCTCGTCATTGCACCTTCTCTTCCACACCCAGGTACACTCATTCCGCTCACAGACTTGGTCACACACCTGACCACCGAACACCTTGGCACACATTCGTCGTTCGCACACCTCACCAACACTCCTCTTTGCGCCCCTCCTCGGTCACCTCCTCTGTGACAACCACAGGTGTGCTCTCACTCGCACACCCAACTACGTGCCTCACTACCAACTCAAGTGTGCATTCCCACAAACGCTCTACCATTCCAGGTGTGCATCCTTCCATTCCAGGTGTACATCCTCTCTCACCTGTCACAACCAACTCATGCTCCGTGTCACTCTTACTACTTTCACCACCACTCTTGACAGCGCACTCACCCTTACTCTCGACAGCGCACTCTTTCCCCATGCACCCGTCCGTTACACACCTTTCTCACGCATCCTCTTGCGCACACTCTCCCGTTACTTCCTCCGTAACACTCACCACAGGTGTACACTTTCTTGTTACATCCTCTGTAACACTCCTCACTACGCGCTTCCATGTGCTCCCTCGCACACGCGCTACGACTGACTCACTCTCGACAGCACACTCACTCCTTGGCGCGCACTTTTTCCTCACACACCCCAGAGTCGGACATTCTCGCACACCTCCTCCTTCGCACACCAGACCTGTCGCACACTTCACCAACGGCCTCTCACGAACACCCGGATCCAAATCAACCCCCAAGCCGACTGAAGCTTTCCTCACATCATATACAAATTCCACGTATATCGCCACTCACCTTGGCACCTCGTCTCCGCACCTCCTTCACCACCTGCAAACTCTTTATTTGGTTAGTGAGCACACCATTATGAGTTGAGCACCGACCTTGTACATATTCCATCACCTCCTCCTGTATTTCTCTCTTAGTTTCTGTCCGTCCCTTCTTAATTTCACTCACCTCTTCTTCCACTTCCTCTAATTTTTGCTTCACCTCTTTTATTTCCCGGTGCGTCTCCTCAAGTTCGTCCGCTAAGGCTATTTTGACCGTTTCTATGTGCGTCCTCACCTCTCGGTCCTTCGTCTCCATTACTTCTGTCACCTCTTCCAACCTCGTTGTCAGTCCCTCACGTACCATCTGACATTGCCTCTGTGTCGCTATCAAGTCATTTTTAATGTCGTTTTGTGTCGCTTTTAACCCTCCTAGTACCGCAGTGTTCCTTCCAACCTGCTCCACTAACTCCGTCTGTCCCACCGTCAGCTGTTCCACCTCCTCCGTCAGATCTTCTATTCCCCCTTGTAACTTTGCCGTCCCATTTCTCACCTCTTTCTCTATACGCTTTTCGCCTCGCTTTACCTCCTCGCGTACCCCCGAGACCTCCTCACTTACACCTCGTCGTATCTCCTCTTTCATCTCCTCCCTCTCTTTTGTAGATGCCACCCTCATCTGTCCCAATTCATCCCTCTGAGCATCCAATTTGGTTTCTACCCCGATTTTCACCTCCTCTATCTGCTCTCCCATTTGTTTAATTTCTCGGGCGGATTGCTCCTCTATCTCCCGCAATTTGCCTTCCATCCTATTTTCTAACCCCATTAACCCATTTTTCACCCCCTCTATCTTATTCTCCTGGGCAGCCATTCTATTTTCCACCCCCGTTAACCCATTCTTTACCTCTTTTATCCCGTTGTCTAACCCCTCACCGGTACCCCTCGCTTCGTCCCTCATTACCCCCAATTGCTCACTCTGAGCCCTCGCTTCGTCCCTCATTTTGTCCATAAGGGCCCCCATCATTCTGCTTTCCATTTTCTCACTATCAGCCCTCCTTCTGTCTTCCATTTGTTCCATACAGTCGTTTTTTTCTTAATTTCCACCATGAATTGGGCCATGAAGGCTTGCATTTGGACCGCGCTCATTGGTTCCGCGGCCGTGGCCCCCTCAACCACGTGCGCGAGAGCGCCATTTTGTGCGCCTGATACCCCCTCAACCACACCTTCTTTACTCTCCTCCACCCTTTCCTCCACATACATTTCCCCGAGGTCCTGGGTCGATTCTACCCCGTCTATCTGTATCTCTCCCACCGGCATCCCGTCGCCTTGACCAGCCATGGCGCGATTTCAAAATTCGGGTTTTGCTTTACAACACAAATTTCCAGCAGCTCGTAATTTTGAGCGCGTTAAGCGCGCTTCGGGTCCGTATCTCACTCCCCGACACCAATTGTTACGGTCAATAGTACAATTGGTGTTCCAAAATTTGGGCTAAATAAATTTAGTCCCAGGTTCGAATCCCAACTCCTGACTACCAATTTGTTACGGTACGCGGTTAAGGATGTTATATTTGCCGAGCGGAGGCTCCGCGACCGATCAGTTGTTCCCCGACTAAACCCGATTCACCCAGACGTTGGCCGTATCGCGCCACAGCTACTCAATCGGGAAAAGACTAAGACGACGAATGGAAAGAGGAAGAAGAAGAAGAAGAAGTACAGAAGAGTAACGGGGTTTATTATTATTTACACACATAAGCAAAAAGAGCAGTCACGTTTATTTACAGGGGACATGAGACGCAGGTGACACAGTGAAAATTACTGGCTTATACAGACTTAGTTACTACCCAGGACAGCACGAACAAAACAAACTCACGTAGGCAAAATGGGGAACTTGCAGGCAGGAATGGCTGGAAAGGATGAGCAGGTGGGATCACCGGGCACAGCAAGCAGGTCCACTCCGGGCGGGAAGCGGGGAGCCGGCAGCTCCTTGAAACCCGCTTTACAGCGCACACCGTCAGGGCTTCACGCGGCTGGTTGAAACGGGGCTGCACTCCTCTGTTGTGTCTCTCGTGTAGCTTGTTTCGTAAAAGCTCCTCGGCTTTCTCTTGGACCCTTTATTTTGTCGTGTCCCTCTCCACGCAGCTCAGCTCGTATTTTTCTTCCTCTCACTTCCCTTCCAGTGCGGGTCTCTCTCGCCCTTTCTTTCACTTCTCCTTTTAGCATGGGACTGACACGCCCTCCACGGTTTCGGTACCGCCCTCCCCCCGTGCTCTGTTTCGTGACCTTGTATGGTAATCCCACGGGCTTGTCTCCTTATTTGGGCATCGCGCCGACGGCACGCCCCTCGTGGCGAGCCACGGGCTTGTTTCCTTATTTGGGCATCGCGCCGACGGCACGCCCCTCGTGGCGAGCCACAGGCTTGTTTCCTTATTTGGGCATGGGGCTGCACAGCCCCACCCTTCTTGGCGCGCCCTGGGCTTGCCTCTCCCTGGCGACCCCGCCCCTCCTGTTCAAACAGAGCACGGAGCACATTTTCACTATAGCAGCGAATTGAGAGGGCGTGCACCCCATGCTTGTGAACTGTTTTACCCACAGATGGAGAGTTTGGCTGGGAAATGGAATTATTGAAGGGGAGCTATTCTCTATTGATTCGGTGCAATGGAGTGTCATTCTAATGGAAGACAAGGCCTTACTCTAAAACACATAATAAGATATAAGCTATCGAACAGGGGTATTCTATGATTGGCTGACGTGTTTGCTTTATGGACTAATTATGGGATGCCCTTTGACCTTTACACACTGGAGCAAGGAGGCTCAGAATAAAGCAATAATAATAATACACACAATAAAAAAAAACACAATCCTCATATCCGCAACAATATATTGAAAACTTTAATAACTGTTGTCTTTGTCTTGATCCGTGAGGATTTAAACAATTAGTGGGAAGAGGCCATCATTGGAGGTTTGTCATTGCCTTTAAACAGCAACAACAAATGACATTTATTAATCCTGAGAATTAAATCGAGTGATAAAAAATTTTTTTAAACAAGATGCCAGCGATAACTCGCCTACTCTTGAGAGAAAGACATCTCATGAACAACTGGAAGTCCATTTAGACTTCCACAGGAGCATACACAACAAACAGACTTAACAAGGTGCCACCAGATTTTAGAGGAGGGAGACAAGTTTGAAAGTTCATTCTTGAGGTTGGACAGAGGTTGTTTTCTGGCTCTCTTGAGAGTGGACACACACTTGCTGGAGACGTTTTAGAATGCAATGAGATTGCCTTTGGTTATACTTGCCTTCCAGGAAGAGTAGGCAAGTTGTTTCAGAGATGAAATGCCATGGCTGGTGAGAGATTTACCGACACCCAGTCAATTGGCATGGTGACAATTGAAATCGCCACATATACGGAAGAGAGAGTTGGGTTGAGTGATTAAAAGTTTGTCCATGTTGTCTGAGAGAGATGTAGATGGAATCGTCACTGTTTGGAGGATGGTACAACACATAGACAAACAAGAGGTGGGAGCGGAGGGGAAGTCTCAGCTAGAGGTACTCCTTGGGTTCAGAGGTGTAAGATCAGTCCAAGGGCAGTGAGAAATTTGAGTTATTGATGTAAGGTGCAACTCAGTCGGCTAGGCGTAGTTCAGGCCTATCAAATCAGAGGAGACAATAATACGACTTCCTTGCGAGCATTTAAAAGGAAGTCGGTGCAGGTGTGTACCGATGAAAGTCACTTCTTGAACGGACCTTTTGAAAAACTGCCATCAGGGAGACGCTTTCATGTAAGGACGATGAAGAAGAACATTTTCAAAAAGTAATTTGTACCATGTGCAAATTCAAATGCTAAATTCAAATTCCGAGCCATTTTGCTGTTTCGTCCATCTTCCTATTTTATATCTTTTTATTTTGTTTTCTTATTCCCTTTGTCTTTTATGTTTTTATGATGGTTAACTTACGGTGTCACCAAAGTATAATTTCCCAGAATATGGGACAATAAAGATTATTATCATTATTTTTATTATTATTATTATTATTATTATTATCTATCTATAATTCCATTAATCTCTGTGTGTATGTGTGTATGTGTGTATGTGTGTATGTGTGTATGTGTGTTTGTATGTTTGTCTGTGACCGCTGTTTCTCGACAACCACGGGTCCGATATACTTTAAACTTGCCAGGTATATTGCTGGGGACCCGAGGATGTGCCTTTTCAAGGTTTCATATTAATCGGAGAAGTAGTTACCGAGCTATGGCGATTTCTTTACCAAACACTGCAAGCCGTTCGCTTTGGACCAAACCATTGCATGTAAATAGAGGGGGGGGGGTTCTGTGGTCGTTGCGAATGGACCAAACCATTCATGTAAATAGAGGGGGGGGGGGGTTCTGTGGTCGTTACTGCCACGTGGTTTCAAAGTTTTTTTTTGTTGTTGTTGTTTGCACGCATGTTTTTTTGCACCCACGTACGGGCACGCCCTAGGATGTTTACACACACACACCCCTACACAAATTTTTTTTTTTTTTTTTTTTTGGCAAGGAACGGGCACCCACGTACGGGCACGTCCTAGCTTATATATAGTACGGGCATGCCCTAGTTATTATAATACGTAACTGGGCAGAGACACTAAGGATTCAGGAATGTCCTGTGCGAGGAAGGATTATGTTAAACAGATGATGTCTGGTTTATCGGCAGCGGCCTGGATTGAGAGTTCTGTCAGGTTGGAGCGGAGACCTTGGATGTATGGCGTCCACAAAGTTAGGGATTGGGGGTTGGGGTGGGAGGGGTGTGGTTTAACAGGTGTAGAAAATATATATCTATCTATAATTCCAGTAATCTCTGTGTGTGTGTATGTCTGTGTGTTTGTCTGTGACCGCTGTTTCTCGACAACCACGGGTCCGATATACTTGAAACTTGCCAGGTATATTGCTGGGGACCCGAGGATGTGCCTTTTCAAGGTTTCATATTAATCGGACAAGTAGTTACCGAGCTATGTCCAAAAAACGATTCAACCAATCAGAGAGCAGCGAGTTATCACGTGTGCCGAACGTGGCGAACAGACTCTGCCTCGGACGGCACATTTGAGAGCGTATTCATTTATTTCATGTTGGCAAACTATGTTGGCGTTAAACTATGTTTTAAAACTAATTAAAACTAATTTGCTATTCTTTCGCTTTCCTGCGCGTTTGTGCACGCTATGGCGATTTCTTTACCAAACTCCGCAAGCCGTTCGCTTTGGACCAAACCATTTCATGTAAATAGAGGGGGGGGATTGTCACCGTACTCGCAAGCCGTTCGCTTTGGACCAAACCATTCCATGTAAATAGAGGGGGGGGATTGTCACCGTACTCGCAAGCCGTTCGCTTTGGACCAAACCATTTCATGTAAATAGAGGGGGGGGGATATAATTTTAGATATATATATAGTACGGGCATGCCCTAGTCTATCTATAATGCCAGTAATCTCTGTGTGTATGTATGTATGTATGTATGTCTGTATGTCTGTGACCGCTGTTTCTCGACAACCACGGGTCCGATATACTTGAAACTTGCCAGGTATATTGCTGGGGACCCGAGGATGTGCCTTTTCAAGGTTTCATATTAATCGGACAAGTAGTTAGCGAGCTATGTCCAAAAAACGATTCAACCAATCAGAGAGCAGCGAGCTATCACGTGTGCCGAACGTGGCGAACAGACTCTGCCTTGGACGGCACATTTGAGAGCGTATTCATTTATTTCACGTTGGCAAACTATGTTGGCGTTAAACTATGTTTTAAAACTAATTAAAACTAATTTGCGATTCTTTCGCTTTCCTGCGCGTTTGTGCACGCTATGGCGATTTCTTTACCAAACTCCGCAAGCCGTTCGCTTTGGACCAAACCATTTCATGTAAATAGAGGGGGGGGATTGTCACCGTACTCGCAAGCCGTTCGCTTTGGACCAAACCATTTCATGTAAATAGAGGGGGGGGGGATTGTCACCGTACTCGCAAGCCGTTCGCTTTGGACCAAACCATTTCATGTAAATAGAGGGGGGGGATATAATTTTAGATATATATATAGTACGGGCATGCCCTAGTATTTTTAAATGAGACTGCACCACAAAATAGGGGGAAGCAAATAGGTTGAGGGGGCAGATTTTGTGGAATTTAGTGCATAGGATGAGCGGGTGGTGTGAGGAGTCAGGCTGCTAGTGGAGTGGAGGGGCATGAAGCTTTGAGGGAGTATGGTGGGGTGGAAGCGGCAGGATTGGACATTAAATGGAGGGATGCTGATTCCAAATTCCCAATTTTGACAAACGGACAGAACGATCATGGGACGGGAGATGATATATTTTGTTGAAGGCATGAACAAACGTGGTGCTGTACGTGCGGGTGAATGGTTGGTGGACCAAGTGCTGAGCTGACAAACAGTTTTGGAAAATATTATTTGTGAAGAAGAACTGAAATCAGTCATGGTGAAGAAGAACACATGTAGCATTTCTAATGGCGATTTTACGGTTAAAATGCACTTTTAGATACTTTTAAAGGAAGAAGAAGCATTTCTATTTCATGAAGATTCAACTTGTAGATATTGAGAAAAGAGGGAGAGGGAATGCATAACCGGAAGTAGGCAGAAAAAAATTCAAGTAGGAATAAGATCCTCATGGAATGAAAAATAAAGATGTTTATTTTGTTTTGATGTTTTGACATGAGGAGGGGAAATAGGATAATGTTGACGAGGTAGAAGTAAGATATTTGGGAGGAGGAACATGGAGACAAATAATTTTCTAATTTTCTATCCAAGAAGTGCTGTGTTAGGCATTCAACAATACAAAACATATTCAAGAAATAGCACAAACAACGTACGATTTAACATGAAATATTGCATGAGATGTAACAGCAACACCTCGGCAAAGCTATAACATAAAAACACGACGAATCCGGTTCGGAAAACTTAGCTCTAGTGAGGTGGAAAAGGGAGTTGCACATTTGCCCCAAATGTGTGAAATCCCTGAAATTCCGGAAGAAGGATTTAATTTTCAGTTAATTAGCTAATTATCGCACCACCTGGATGGAAATTTTAAAAAGGGCTTTGTTAGTCTTTGTGCATCGACATCATGAATCATCGTCCAAGTTTTAAAACGATCCGTTGAGCTGCCTCGGAGGAGTACGGGAAAACGAAAAAATGTTAATGGAAGAAGGAAGAAAGGAAGGACGGACTGACTGAAGGATATTGTTATGGCTTTAACAAGGAAGGAGGGAAGGATGGTCTGAATGAAGGATATTGTTATGGCTTTAACAGTTCATCTTGACTCCATCGTAGACGAGCTGAAAAAGCTAACTTGGTATGTTTTGGATGAGCTATTTGTGTAACAAGTTAATTGCAAATTATTTTTTATTTATTTGATTCTATATCATAATTTTACAACAATTTCGATTTATCTAGAAATATTCAGAAATATCCTTCCGATGTTTCTGCAGCATGTTGTCTATTCCATGCAAGGTGCTGTTCCCTCCAAATGGCACAATGTGTTGAACCCTTTGTGTGGTACATTTTACGCATTGTTATTTTCCCATCTCATCGATTTTCACAACCATCACACATTACAAAAACAAAATGGCCTTATAAATAATTTTTTGTTCTTATTCCATTTACTTTATAAATAATTTATGTTTTTTTGTTTCTTGTTTACGGGTTGTTTGTGTTCATTTTGCACCACTTATCAGAATGCTAAACTCTCAAAGGTCAATGCAGTATGGCAGCCCCTCTCTAAAGCTTCGCATGCTGTCACTTCTGTCAGTTTCCCAATCAACCACACCAGCCCTGTTTCTACATCTCCTGCTGCCATTAACTCTTCACTTTCTTCAAACACTACACAGGCTGCTGGCACTCTGACCCATAGATGCTGGTTCCCTAAAGCTGACGCCACGCACTTGCTTGATGTCCTCAACACCGCGGTAATGTCTAAATGCGTTCCAGACAAGTTCACCATGCAAAGTGAGCCACACAATTCAGTGGAAATTGTGACCTCACTCATCTCTCCGCTATGTTCCACGACTCACACGCATGGCTTGCACCTACCACCAAAATCCACTGTGACTACGCAGTCCAACACAGGTCCTGCCTCGACCATCGGGGAACTGCCTGGGACACCAACACCTCCAGCACCGTTTCCGAGCTGCCTTCGGCCACGGTTCTCAACTGAAACACTGATGGAGCAAAAGGACACCACCATCTGCACCACCAACACCAGCCGATTTTCCTCAATAACAGTTTCTTCATTGAAACGACCGGTGCTGCCTTCAAATGTTAGTCATTGGATGTCTCTTTGTCTGAATACAGTTTAATAGCAAATTTCAATTCTCGATGAAAGCTGCTACCTTATTCCTGCAGGAATGCTGTATAAATCTGCTTGTGTGAAATGGCAACTAATTCTCCAAACGTTGCAATAATTTCAAAAAGGATATTCTGTGCTGCTAACACCATTAGTGCTACTGTGGTTATAGCTGTACTACTGACCCGAGGAGGGATATACTATTGAGCAGTGAGTATATATTTGAGTGTGAGCATGAATACTTTGTGGATGACTACAGTGCAGCGTTTTGTACATTTTAATACATCTTATGGATGCAGTATTCTTTCAGACACTAAATACATCACTGAAAGTCTCTTTCATGAGCCTCGACTTCATATGCAAAAAAATGAATCATTTATATGCTCTTTATTCTGACCTAAATGCTGTTGATGTTGTTTTCATTGACTTGCCTCTCTACTATCAAAAAGTTTCAGAACAGGCCGAAGCACTGATTTTTATCTCACCTGGAACGGAGTTCCTGGGAGCTTATGCGATGGCGCATCGTCCGTCCATCAGTCCGTAAACACTTGAAACTTCTTCTCCGAAACCGCTGATGGGATTGTGACCAAATTTGGCACAAATTATATTTTTATGTTGTGACAGGTTTTTTCACGGCATTAAAAATATCTGGGTCTAAGGGGGTCTACCGGGGGTCAAAGTGGGTCCAGGTTTGACCCCCCCCAAAATAGGAATTTGCTTTTTCCTCTGAAACTACACGCACTATTTCGATGAAACTTGACGACAACCTTCATCACCCGTGTTTTACTAAAGTTTGTTCATGGCATTTAAAAAAAAATCGGTCCGTGAGGGTCCACTGGGGGGTTGCCCACAAAATAGGTATTTGCTTTCTTCTCTGAAACTACACATACAATTTCGATGAAACGTGTCCACAATATTCCGTTCATCACGAGTGAAGTACCAACGGTTGTTGCCAGCATTAAAAAAAAATCAGGGTCTATGGGGAGGGCATGTTGGTATTTGCTCTTTTCTCTGAAACTACACACACAATGTCAATGAAACTTCAACCACAACCTTAATCACCCGTGATGTACCAATGTTTGTTCAAGGCATTACAAAAATTGTGGTCTGAGGAGGTATACGGGTTGGGTGAAGGAGCGGGTTGTCTCCCAAAATAGGTATTTTTTGTTTGTTTGATTAAAGTCTGATGATTATGTTAGTATGATTCTACATGCTGTCATGTCTTCTAGCAACCATTGAAATTGGTTTAAAATACCTTTATTCAGTGCAATATACTGTTCATTCTACCAGGTGAGCATCAGGGGTATTGCCCCTATGTTTAACTAAAATTGCTTAGTCTTCGCCAAATTACAGTGTTACCATGAAACAAATCAAATAAAAATCCAGAAAGACATTTCCAACTACATGTTTAGTGATATAGATCACATAGCGTGGAGCATATCCTGTTTAAAAGTTTGAGCTGAAAGCCCATAATTGACATCAAAAAGAAGTAAATTCAAGTAGACCCAGTAGGCAAGTGTTACCCTGTTGCTTGAGCAGCATATATTACTCAAGTTCATTTCTGGTGTAGTTTATATCGACTAATCTCTTGAACGCTCACATCAATTACAGTATGTGCTCCAAACACTTCATTAACTCAGTGTTTATCATGTGTGAATAAGTCCATGCCTTTTATGACGTGCTGATTTTGCTAGTCTGGGCTAAATATTCCACTCCTTACCTAGAACCAGTTACAGTTTGGCTTCCTTCTTTGACATGATCACACATCTTGATGAACAGGATATCTCAAAAAGTTGTGGATGGATTATGACAAAATTCGGTGGATGAGTTGCTTAGATGATACGAACAAGCCAGTTAGATTTTGGTTCAGGTCTAGATCCAGATCCGGTCTATCAGTGGATACAAAACGTAAACTGTTCGGCTTGGTGGAGGTATGCGCTCTACCGAGTGCCGTTCTAGTTAAGTTTGTAACCGTCCCTTGACATCCTGACTTTCAAAGTTACCTTGATTATTTGTTTGTAGAATGCTACTTTTATTGTAGAATGCATTTAAATTTGCTCCATATTTAATTTTCACAATGCTATTTCGGTGACCAATTCATCCTTGCATCATGTTGAACAGTATCTGATGAACATAAACCATCTCAAATTATTTATCGGCCTCGGCCTCAATCTTGTATACAACAACAACAACAACAACAACAACAAAAAAAAAAAAAAAAAAGGCTTTACTATAAAAGGGAAATTGTATTTTTGTTTGTTTATATATTTATATATGCTTCAAAAACGAAAAATAACGACTGAACCAAATCCAAACAAATTTTGCACGTTGCGTAAGGGAACCCCAAGTCTGGTTTCTGCCAGGGTAGCATATCTGGGGAAGGGAATTCAGGGTGGGAGAAGACCCCAATTATCTCTATTTAAATGTATATCGTATGACACCACCCGGTGGTAGCCAGTATTACAAATCATCTTCTTCTTGTATAAATAAATTTTGAACAACTTAACAATACGCATTATGGTGATGTTGAAATATGAATGAGAACAATATGAAATCTTTTAAAATGTTTCATTTCACTCATTTTAAGTGGAGGTACAAAGCAAAGCATGAGAACCTGCTTAACTGTGAGAATCTGACTGATTGTAAGCCCGCCTTCCCTCCTGCAGCCTGACGAGCACACAGAGAAGGGTCCAGGCGGTGGGTCGGAACACCAAACGACCACCCCTACTCTTGCATCGGACCATATCTTGGCCTCTTTCTCTACCCCACCTCTGCTCGACACTGGCACTTCCCTCACACTGGATGACTTCATCCCTCCCCACCTGCAGCGAAAGCTCACTCGCACACCCTCCCCACTTGGTGCACAGCCCCCTGAGCCAGATTCCACACCCTCCTCACGCACAGCCAGCGAGTGTTCTGGCATCCTGGAAGAGCTACTTGCACCTCTCAACTGTGGCCCACATGACCACTCACTCACACCATCCCCCACCCTCACTGAGGAAGCTGCACATGTAAATAGCCGAGCATGTTTTCTCCCGTGGAGTCGCTGCCTACTAATGAGATACCTTTGAATGGCTGCTTTTGGACAGCTTTATTGTTATGCAGAGGACGATGTCCTGTCCTCATGTCTAACGTGACAGACTCATGGCTGAAAAGCCAATGCTTGCTCTTAGCATGCCTTCCTTGGTGCTCTTTCTCCGAGTGTTTACCTCACCCAAACTCAGTCCTTAAACCTGCCTTATGTAGTCATCTTTGCACAATCTCAAACAGCCTTCCATTAATCAGCAGTTTGGCTTACCACTTTCTTTAGCCGCATTCACATCAGCGATTGACTTAAGTATGTGTAGTTTGTTTGTGTTTATTCTGATTATCATGTGTGTTTATTCGTGTGTATTTATGTTTCATGCGTGAAACATCATGTGTGTTTATTCTGGTTATCCAAAATGACACACCAGATTACCCTCCCTAAATCTAAGCTGAATGGTCACCTCTATCCCTTCATCCCTCTGTCCTCTTGTGTGTGGAACCAACTCTCCTTGTCTGATGGCTTGAGCCCCTACCTGCAGTGTTTCAAGATTGCTGCCCTTCATGCTTTTTCCCAAATACACCTCTGCTCTCCTTTACTCTCGCTGAACACCACTCATCCACTTTCCTCTTTGCCACTCATCCATTCATTTGCAATGTCTTTGTGTCTTGGTCTTCTTTGATCCCCTGTCTGTCTGGGAACCTGCTTCCCTTTGTCATTTAGCTCCTCCATGATCCAAGATTTCTTTTCCCCAAAAAATCACAAGAATATCCAGTTTTTTGGTGGCCTCTTTTTCTACGCTACATACTTATCCTCTTTAGGGAATCGCAGGTATCATAACTGCTATCAGGACACTTGCATCGCCAGTGTGTACATTTATGCAACATTCTATCGAACGTTTTGACCTCGTCTTTTGGACTCCCAATGAGACGTTTGGAGATAAAGCATCATTTGGTCGTTGTGTCCTAAAAGGTGTCGTGCAAGATGATGATGTACACACAAACCATGGATTGCAAAAGAAAGGAAGCAGCCACATATCTCATTTGTTGCATTGACTAATTCGGTGCTGTAAGGATTTCATGAAATTCATAAAATAGGTCGATTTGTTTCTGGTGGCAGCTCTCTACAACAGGCAGACCAGAGATGTTTCCATCGTTTCATACAGCAGTGGAAATCACAGCATACATGGCTGACTGGGTGGTGTATTTGGTTCATTTTAATGAATGTATTTATGACCACCACTTCAATATCACTTTTGTTTAACATAAATAAAGTACAGCTATAAATGTACGGAACACTTACTAATTTCTGTAGACAAGGACTTTAAACAGTCTTGCATGTTGAACTTTCCAAGCCTTGTTTTCTAATTTGACATTAAATAACTTTGCAGCTACTAACAGTTTGAATAAGCCTAACACCAGCCTGCTTGTGCAGCCAAGATGAATGAGTAAGTGAACTTATTGGTGTTGTTGATTTGTTTAAGAAACCCACTCCATGTTTAATTTCCATGTGATTTGTTGACAGAATCTTTCGCCAAGTGGAAAGTTTGCTTCAATTCCATCAACTAGTGATGGGCAGCCAAGATCGCCATCAACACAAGGTGGACCGGCCACCGGAGGTCAGTATCCATAGTAAGGCAAGAGGGGATGGAGTGAGAATGCTTAGTTATGATTTTCCTATCGAATAAATTCCAGAGCCTGGTGTTGGCTTAGCGGTTAGGGTGCTGGCTTGGGATCCTAGGATCCTGGGTTCGAATCCCGGTCATCGCTGAATTAACGCCAGGGGGTTTGACTCACACTGTCATCCCTCTGAGGTCGGCAAATTGAGTACCAGTTCACTGGTAATTCCCTGTGTGTCACAAGAGGCGACCAACAGGGTTGGTGGCAGGAAGGGCATCCGGCCATAAAACATCGCTTCAAAAAGGGGACCATGGTGCCCGAAAAAGGCCAACCCCTGCTCTGCGGGGGGAAATGGCCTCCAAAGGTGGTTCTATCGAATAAATTCCATGTTGTTAAATCAACATCGTCGAGTCTCGTGGAGGGTGGTCCAATAGTGAAATAACATCCAAGAACTCAGATTTATTGTCCTTGTAGAGAGTGGTCTTATCTGCCATATGAAACACAATATAACTTTGTGTTTGTGTACAGACGTCTGTCCCCTTTCATAAGGGTGGGGTTTAAAGGCCGATATTTTAACACGAATGTGTGTTCACTATGGTCTATTTTTGAGGATAAAACAAACTCAAAAAACATTTTCCATAAAAGAGTAGTTATCGTCTCTTCTATTGGAATTGTAGACGGTGGCTTGCAAACCGAGCCTCATGCGTGGTGTACAGAAGCGTTTTTTTAAATAACAATGAATACAAGGTGCAGGAAGGTGGCATTCGCTGCATGTGATGTGCAACGCTTGTAGAGTAAAACGAGTGTTCATTCACATCCATATAATCTACTATAAAAGAGAGATGTTGGTCTGTCTGTCTGTGTGTCGCCATTTTTATCAGAGATGGCTGAACGGATCTTCGTCAAACTTTCAGAGGTTCATCAGTGAGTGCCTGGGTTGTTTTAGGCAAAAAAAAGTATGAAAAAAAAAGTTCGGTTTTTTGGGATTTCGCTCGATATCGCTCGCTAGTGCCTAAATCGCTCGAGAGTGCCTAAGCATTTTTAAAATTAATGACAGTTATATACAAGTACACATTCGCAAAAATAAATACAAAACAACCACCAGACATTTGAACACAAATAAATCAAACAATTCCCGAAGTGTACGAAGTTGGTAGTACGGCTTCTTCTTCTTCCTGACCGGCGTCACACTTAACTCAGAAACGTGAGCCACATTCACCAGAATATATTCAACGAAAAGGTGATGAACCCCCTTCCTCTCCTGCCTCCCTCGCCCCCTCCCCCCTCCCCCCAAACTCCCCCGCGCCCCTCCAACCCCCCTTTCCCCTCCTATCCCACGGTCCCCACCCCCTTCCCCGCCCGGCAACGCCGGGTACTTCTGCTTGTGTCTAATGAGTAATAAATAAAGAAGATATAAGCACACCAGGCACGAGGCCGAGGCTTCAGACTTTGGCACGCTCACGAGGCTGTACGGTCGAATAAACTGTTGCAACCCATCATATTTCATCTCAGACTTATTGCCTGATCGTTATCTATTTTTGCTTCACATCCTTGTATGAAAAATGCACCAATAGGCAGCAAATGCAATTTGTTAAACCTCCCAATACTTTGTGCCTTATCTATAGTTACACAAAATGCATCTGTGTCGAACTGTGCAGCCATTGTCCCATCATGTTCAAGCAGCAGTAACATGTAAGATAATATTTGCATTGTCCCAGTACATTCGGTTGGCCTGTTTATACTCCTACCTTTCCTCTGTCTTAAACCATGTGACAGCAGGTGAGCAGCTTCCACCAGGTGCCATTTACCAGACCCGGACTTATGACAGTGGCTTGTTGCACACAGACACATACTTTCCTGCTGGTAGTGCTGCCTCTCAGGAGATGAAGGTGACTGTGCTGAAAGCACCTCACTACAGCGGCATTGGACCAGTGGATGAGAGTGGTCTTCCTTTGGCCGTGCGATCAGTAAGCACCAGATTTATAACATTGATTTACTCATTCATAGATAATTAAATGACTGATCAATTCCGTTATGCTTGGAAGTTATAATTAATTGAAGAAGACGAAGAAGATGATCGGCATGTGCATAATCAATGTGACCTCAGAATGTGAAACATCTGCCAGAGACTGTACCTGCTGTAGCCACCAATTATATAGATGATACAATCAGATTTATCAGTCGTTGTTCCACATCAGGTAGCACTGCCAAACTCATGTGGACATTGAACGCACCATGTGCCATGCACTCAGCTGCACAGCATTTGATCTCCTCTGCAAGCAGTTGTGGTTGCAGAGCTGTCAAGATGGCTACCAAGTGCAGAGTATATAAAGCCGTCATTATGAGTAGCCAACTTCACTCCAATTGCGATTCCCAGCATGTGCGTCATGCTCATTAGTAGTTAGTGGTCAGCTACACCAAGCATGTGGTACATATGGATGAAACCCATATCCTGAAGGTTGGTTCTTTTCTGAATAGCTCGCACAAGATGAGTATTCTAGAGGATTGTCAAAGCTTTTTTGTCCTGGAAGTCCTAGCAGTGTCCATGTGTTTTTACCTCTCCCACCGCCCCCCCCCCCCCTTCCTGTGCCTCCTCCCCCCAAGCCCTCTCTCTCCCACAGATCTCCCGATGTCCCTGCTCTCAAATGTTGTACTTGTGTGCTTCCCCCTCTCTCCCCATCTTGTCTCCCGCTCCCTTTATCTTATGTTTTATGTGTCAGTTTGTCTTTTTGTGATTAATGTTAGCTCTTACACGAGCCTCGATCTTGTATACAGGAAAAAAAAAAAAAACTTTGCT
This sequence comes from Myxine glutinosa, assembly GCF_964187855.1. Lineage (NCBI taxonomy): Eukaryota > Metazoa > Chordata > Myxini > Myxiniformes > Myxinidae > Myxine > Myxine glutinosa. The sequence continues at coordinate 112,947,974 of NC_136264.1, forward strand.
TCAATGGTTGCTTAAAGCAAAACTTTAAATTGCTTAAAATATATGTTGAAGAATGGAAACACTGCACTCGGCCATGCTGGTAACCTGAACTGTGAGGCACTAGATGTAGCCTACCTTGCGAGTGAGTGCAATGCATCTTCAGGACGAAAGGTTGAGTTACAGGTCAACCGTGCTTTGCGGTGCTGTTGGAAGCATATTGTGCCCACCGGTAGCATAGGAACACATGCGGTTGAACACCTGTGTGTCCCATTTGGTGAACAAAACTGACTTTCCTTGTCCTTTTAGACTGGTATTGGCTTTCTCCACAGCTGCAAATATATCCTATAGAAGAATGTGTGAGTTCACACTACTGTGCTAACGGTAATGAGGTTGGAGTGGCCGTGAACTGTGTGGAAGTTGGGTGGCTGCGAGCCATGCAGGCCATGACAGTTGGGCCATTAGTCAGGTTCACGATGTTTTTTCGTTCAAAATCATGGTAGATTAGCAAACCTATACATTTTTGGAAACGTTATTACATGGAAATTCTGAAAATCAATGTTTACATTTGCCAATTCCGACCAATTCCATTCGACCAATTCGACCATTCGACCAATCGTTTCGATCGACCGATTCGATTGATTCGATTCATCGAATTCGATTCGATCGACCATTCGACCAATTCGATTTGCCAATCAATTTGACCGACCTTTGCTTGTGTGGAACGGACTGTGAAAACGATGCGGACTATATTGTCGGATACGACACACAGGACAGTGATGACGAACTCTAAATGGCATATTCTGTAATCGTGTATGTTTGATGCCATTGACTGCCTGTGTATATTTTGTCATTGACTGCCTGTGTAGATGTGAAGTTATACTGACTGCATGTGTATATATGATTTTGCTGACTGCCTGTGTATGTTTGGTGATATGAATTATTGTGACACATTTTGATGTTATTAACTGCCTGTACAAAATGATAACATGTATTTGATTATGCAACTTATCGCGAATATAAAGACAGTATTTTGCAATTCAAAACCTTTGATTCGTGTCTTACCATTCCCCATAGCACTAATTTGATACTTTCATTGGATTCCTTGTCCCTGAAAATATAGGTTTAGTATATTTTAAAAAGTTTTTAGGGTAATTAGAGGCAGAAATAGAACAAAATATGTATTTTACAGTGGGCATTTTGAAAATCCAAAATGGCCGCCATACAGGTATCTCTCCAAATGTAAACATTGATTTTTAGTTTCCTTATGCTATAACCTTTCCAAAAATGTATAGGTTTGCTAATCTACCATGATTTTGAACGAAATATAATTTATTGACATGGTGAACCTGACTACATCATGCGGTTTGTGGTTGTACAACTACTGAACCTCAAACGACGCAAACTCCAGCTGAATCATTACTGTCTTCCATGTTTTTCACCGACATGCTCATTATTGGTTCCCATTTATTGACGTCACAAATGATGCAAATCTTACTTCCTGTGCACCTGTGTGTTTCCCGGTAAAATTTCCGGTTTGTGAACATACCTATTGGCTTTATTTACAACCTGATTGCAGGTTTACTATGTACCATGACAAAATGGAAACTTTCTTTTTAAGATCGCAGATGTCCTTTCCTTTTGTATAGGTTTGTTAGACATATCCTTCAATTAGCTTCTTGTTCTTTTAATTTTTAGTTATTTTAATTTTTTTTTAATTTTTAATTTAATTTTTTTAATTTTTTTAGTTTTTTAATTTTTAGTTATTTAATTTTTTAGTTATTTATTTTTTAGGTATTTTAATTTTTAATTTATTTTATTTTAATTTTTCGTTCTTGTCCTTGTTCATGCATTTAATTAATTCGCTTCTCAACCTTGTTGTTGTTGTTGTTGTTTGTTCACATTTCATTTATAAACTTTCCTTGCGTATCCATTATAAATACCTGTAAAACTGTTCCTGAAGAGACATGATGTACAGGTTGCAACACATGTGGTTGTGCCTCAGGTGGTGGACAAGCCGAAGGACTGGTACAAGAGCATGTTTAAACAAATCCACACGGTACACAAGCCCAAAGGTGGGTCCAACAGATAACACAAGACCCCAATCTGACGTCACATATTAGCTTTATGCTCCATCCTCGCATGCTTTTAAACTTACTTGTATATTTGTTTATTGTGGAAAGTCAAGTTTAAGCTAGATCTGCTTGAAGATTGTCTTTATTTGGATGTTAGTCCAACCTTTTGAGTTTTTACCCCCGACCAGACCGATATGTGTGTGCGTCTGTTCGGCGAGCCATTCATCAAAAATGACTGGATGCACTTCTTTCATATCTGGACATAAGGCACATCAAATTATTTTGGGAGTATAGGCAAAAGTCATGGGAGATACGATTTTATTTGTGAATTTTTGCATTTTTTATTCACGGGAGAGAATAATATCAGATTGTATATGCTTTCGAGAACACTTTACCAACTCCATGACCAACACAAATTTGTGTTATTTATTTATTTATTTACACTTTACCATCTCCACACCTGACATATAACCGTAACTTATTTCTTTATTTATATTATTATTAGCACATTTCGTTTTTATTTGTTGGCTTAGTTGTACTTTTTTAAAATGTAAAATCTATAAGTCACATTTTTAACGTGCTGTTGTGGGCCATGTCCTCGATAAGGTCTTGTATGTTTGTTTTTTTTGTCTTTCATTTAAAGTGCATAACTATAGCCCAGGATTTGATTGACTGCAAATTTAATTTGATACCTTCCTTTTCCATTTTAAAGTCTTATGAAACAATAGTCTTGAAACAATATTTCCATGCCATTTATAAGGAGATTAGGAGACATTCTGCACTTCCACATGAACTTACAAAGGCATTACCGGTAGGTGTCAACAAATAAATTATTAGGACTAGCAACGGTACCCGCCCTCCGGGCGGGGCTTCAATTGGGAGGCCCAAATGAAAAGGCTAAATATCAGAAATTGAAGGCTTTTTTAATTTTTCACGATTTATATAAATATCCGTTAAATCATATCACACGGAAATCATCAAAATCTAAACAGTATTTGTAGAATTTAAAAAAAAAGCCACATCACTGTTCATATCGGTAAATATTATTCCATAGTGTTTGGAAAAACTGTAAAATTGGAACAACAATATAGCCCACTTTACTCCAGGGGGTCCCAGCATGACCCACCCAAAATTTCGTTGCGATCGGTTCAGCCGTTTTTGCGGTACCTGGGAACAGATGGATAGACAGACATTTGGTGAATAATTATAGTAAGATATGGGATGTAAACCTGAAGTCATATCATCATGCGGCAAGTGCTCAGATGGAATATATCCAAACCAGGCTGACCAATTCTCACAATTAATGAGATTTTTTTTCTTTCCCAACAACCCATCTTTTGTGTGCTCTTTCAATATTTTAATTTCCCTTTGTTCTTTGCCTGTTATTCATGCTGTTAGCTGTAATATCATTCATGTTGAGACTGCCTTGCCTTAGCAAATCCAGGAATATTAGTATGTCGTACACATTAATAAGTTGTACGTATACACGATACATAACACACATGTACAATTTAAAAAAAAATATCCTCTGCGAATTTGAACCAGAATTAGTGTTCCGTGAAATATTCTGACCATGGAAATCTGATGCTCTTTTGTCGTAACCTTTGACATTTTTATAATTTTAACTTGTAACTCAATGGATGATTTGGTAGTTTTGACATAGCAGGGATTTTTTGGACAAGTAATTGACAGTACAAGAAAGTACTACCAAATATGGATGTGAAACGGTCAAAGCAGGCAAGCAACAGTCAGGTGTTAAATCGTCAAAGGGCTGAGGTCATGTTCAAAAGTTCAAAGCATTTTCCATTCCTCCTTCCTGTGCTACAAAGCACTCTGAAAGGTCACTGTGCCAGTCTAAACTGGGCAGCCTTCGACAACGCGTCACTTTCAAGGGACATTATAAATTGATGCCGTAATCAGTGTCATTTCTAACCCTGGTGTTGGGCTAGTGGCTAGGGTGCCGGCTTAGGATCCTAGGATCCTGGGTTCGAATCCCGGTCGATCGCTGAATTAACGCCAGGGGGGTTGACTCAGCCTGTCATCCTTCTGAGGTCCGCTAATTGAGTACCAGTTAACTGGTAATTCCCTGTTTGTTGTTAAAGGCGGCAAAAAGGGTTGGCGTCAGGAAGGGCATCCGGCCGTAAAACATTGCTTCAAAAAAGGGGACCAAAAAAACAACAACAACCACGGTTCCCGAAAAAGGCCAACCCCCGCTTTGCGGGGAAAAATGGCCTCTAAATGTGGTTATATATTTATATAATCAGTGTCATTTCTCAAAAGCATTACGTTTCACACAATATTCTGTTTAAAATTCACCGTCATTGGAAATAACATGCGGCTTGACAGACAGACACATCCATCATCTATAGCCGTGTGACTAGATGTCGAGTAATTACGTATGGTACTGTTTGAATGTCAGTGACTTCTTGACCACAGGTACCTCTATTAATTACGTACTATTGGCATGTACCTTACGACCATTTAGACTGCTGAGACCACTTAGACCTTTGAAGACCCTTTAAGACCCATAAATACCTCCAAGACCCTTTATATCCAAAGACCCCAAAGACTCGTAAGAGCCATAAGACCCTAAAAACACCCAAAATCTTAAAGACCCCCAAAATCCCTAAAAACCCTTAGTACCTTTTAAGACACCTAAGACCCATTAATATCCCAAATACCACTAAGACCCTTTAAGACGCTCAAGACCCTTTAAGACACCAAAGACCCTTTAAGATCCCCAAGGACCCTAAGACCATCAAGACCAATAAGATCCCCAAAACCCATTAGGCCACTCAGATCCTTAAGACCCCAAGATCCTTAAGCCCCAAGACAACCCCCAATACCCTGAAGACCCCTTTTACCTTTAAGACCCTTTAAACAGTTTGGACATCTTTATATCTCTTCAACCTTTAGACCTTTTATACCCTTTATACCCCTAGAACCCAAAGACCTTTACACACCTTAAGTCCCTTTAGACCTCTTAAACCTTAACACCATTTAGACATCTTTCATCCTTCAGGCAGAATAGATGACTTGGAATCTTGACCATTTAGAGCTTTAGACCATTGGACCCTTTTAGATCCGTTTCACATGCTTCAGAGATTTGACCCTTTCGACTCCTTTGGCACAAACTTCGATTGGAACGTACCCTTTGGACCTTTAAACCATCGATAACCTTTTAAGCACACAACACGCAAACATCTATAGTCTTATTGCAAAACACAGACTACTTTTTTCAGCAAGTAATGTGCAAACTTGACCCACCCAGAGGATGGGTACTCTGCTCGTACGATACAGTATCTCACTAGAGGGATCATAGAACATGATACCCCACGCAGTGTTTAGGTATATACTCTACTTTTAATAAAATAATGATTTTAACACGTTGACTGCAGACTATGAGTATAATCGGTTTTGTGTGTACCAGATTCTGTCACTACGAGTGTTCTAGTAGAAACTAGAACAGCACTCAGTAGAGAGCATGCCTCCGCCAGGTTAACAGTTTAGGTTTTGTAGTAGACCAGAAAATCACAATACATAATCACATTTAATCAAAATCATCCGTCCACAACTTTTTGAGCTATCCTGCTTTGTAACGTTTTGGCCGGATCTCCCAAAGGTGAAGAATCACTTAAAAAATTATACTACTATCGGATCTGGATCCAGATCATCACCAACATTGAATCGATTCGTCCTTGTCACACACACAACCTGTCCAGTGTCCACCATGTTTCGTCCAAATCCGTCCATAACGTTTCGATATATCCTGCTATTTGTCGTTTTTGACCCTATCTCCCAATGGTGATGAATCACTTAAAAAATTAAATAATTCTCATATCCGAATCCATTTTCAGATCTTCACCAAAATCGAATCCAAGCGTCCTTGTCAGACACCTAACGTGTCCACAAAGTTTCGTCGAAATCCATCCATAACCTTTTGAGATATCCTGCTATTTGTCGTTTTTGTCCCTATCTCCCAATGGTGAAGAATCACTTTAAAAATTCTACTAGCCGGATCCGAATCCGGATCTTCACCAAACTCTAATCATTTCGTCCTTGTCACATACGCTACATCTCTGCCAAACTTTGTCCGAATCCGTACAAAACTTTTTGAGATATCTTGTACACAGACAGACCGCCAAACAGACAGGGGTGAAAACATACCCTCTATCTACCCTTGGTGGTGGAGGTAATTATCCTGTCCATAATTCTGGGAGAATTAACCTGTCAGTAGTTCTTGGGGAATTAACCCGCCCGTAATTCTGGGAGAATTAACCCACCCATAACTCTGTGGGAATTAACCTGCTAGTAGGTAAAGGTTCTTCGCTAATACAGCATAATTGGGATTAGTTCAAATATTTAAGGTTATTGCATCAGGCAAAATTACCCTTATTCAGCAGTCAAAATGCAGCAATTTCTAACTGCTGTTAGCAGAAATAGTGAAAATCAATGTGGTTGTCTAAGATGCGAATACATGTTTGTGAAATGTCTTCGCTTTTGTCTGCTGGTACAATATTGTCTATGTAGGATAACTGTGCAAAAACATAAATAAACGATTAACTTCAATCTCTGTCACATGTCAGGTTGGGTAAAAGCTTCCCTTTTGACTTTTTCTCACCGCCAAAAGTACATTTTGGATGTATTTTCAAAATTGGGTCAAATTCGTCATGGGCGAATGGTGAAGGTGCGAAGCCTCTTATATGAGGATTTTGTTTGATCGGAGCTGGACCAAACTCACTCAATATTTTAATGGATGCTAACTGTGAGGCAGCGAGAGACACACACACACAACCAGCTCATTACAAAGCCTGAAAAATTATTCTAGGCCACAGCACTGACACTATATTGGTACAAATTGGTCTGCAATATGGTTAATACTAATAACCATGCAGAGCAGTTATAGTTTACTGCCAGGCTTGAAGGTCAATGCCAATTTCATGCCAATTTCGTTGGGTTACACTCTAATTGGGGTTAAGCCCATGGCGACTCACTGGGAGACATGCTTCCCACACTGGGTTATCTTTTCAGACATGCTAATCACTGTAATAAGTAGCAATCGTGGTCGGGAAGCCCCAATTACACTGACTGCCATTCCCTCAATCTAAATGGCTCAGAATTCTGTTGGGCAATGTGATTCGACACTTCATCTTCAGTGGTCCTTTATGAACACTTGCATCATTTTATTTGTCAGCTTTTAGAGATATTTTATCCTCATTATCTTTTCAGACATGTGAATCATTAGTTGCAATAATTCTCACTTCATGTTGGATATTTTCTGTGCATTTATCACTGCTCGGTGATTTGTATTTGCAGATGATTATGAGCACTACATGCCTACAACTGCAGATTGGAACTTTGAGAATGGTGAGCTTAATTAATCAATCAATTAATCAATTTATTATTTCATTCTCTTTATTTAGAGGCATAATCATGAAGCATTTTTAAAAAAAAGAAAGGGTAACCACGGTAAGAATTCAGAAAAGACAACTGTAAAAATATGAGAATTTAAGGAGAGGTATTAAAACTGTAATTGATGAGGCTGTGCATATCTAAAAAACTCAAGGTGTTGAAAAGTTAAGAACTGTATGTGAAAAATCCTCAGTCGCAAAAATAAATGTTTATCCCAGTGTGAGGACAGTACCAGGAGATTCTGGATATGCGAAGATATCTTTCTTTTAAGATGTGATTAGGCCAAAAATATAACCAGGAAACAATTTATCTTTGGCTTTAAAGAACCACCTTTCGAGGCCATTTTTCCCCATAGAGCAGGGGTTGGCCTTTTTCGGGCACCGTGGTCCCCTTTTTGAAGCAATGTTTTACGGCCGGATGCCCTTCCTGCCGCCAAACCTGTTAGTCGCCTCTTGCGACACACAGGGAATTACCAGTGAACTGGTACTCAATTTGCCGACCTCAGAAGGATGACAGGCTGAATCAACCCACGTGGTGTTAATTCAGCGATCGACAGGGATTCGAACCCAGGATCCTAGGATCCCAAGCCAGCACCCTAACCGCTAAGCCAACACCAGGCTATCTTTGGCTTTAAAGGTTATCAGAAATATTTTAAAATTTCTATGTTGGCATACTGAGAGCCATTGAGGTATTTTGAGCATTATAATGGTGATCAAATTTATGAGCATCAACTACGAGCCTGGCAACCATATTCTGAATGAGCTGTAATGGCTTGAGAGAAGTGCAGGTAAGCCTATTAACAGTAAGTTGCAGTAATCCATTCATGGTGCTATGAGAGAGAGCATGGTGCCTCAAAGTTTCAGTTGGCCTCCAATTTAAGCATGAGTGGATTTGGGCAATTTTGTGCATATCGAAGAAAGTAAATTTACAGATTTGGCAATATGTTTAATATTGGGAAAGAGTTGGTGACACCTATATTGGAAACCATGCAAGCGGAGGTCAGGTGTTGAACCCCATAATTTTCACTCTCTGGGGTTGAAGCTTTTTTACGACTGTCGAGGGGCCAGGGACTAATGTATCAGTCTTCACAGCATTGAGTTTGTGAATGTTAATGAACATCCATATTTCAATTTAAGAAAGACAGGAATTCAGAATTGTAGAAGAGAGCACATCATCAGGTTTGAGGGACAGATAGATCTGGGTGTCATCAACATAGCAGTGAAAGCTGATTACAAGGTGGCTTCTTTGCACATTAATGTTGCATTGGAAACGTGGCAGAGTGATGATTCATGTGCTCTCATGCCAAAGGAACGAGCATTTAAATTTAAAATTGGTTTCTCCATCGTTTCAAACGAACTTAAGTTATGCTGGGCAGTTTTAAACAATCATATCAAACAAGGTAGCCCTCTAAATATATTTAGTATCTCTGCGTGGTTCATCACTTCGTAAAGCAAAGAAAATGACTATTAAATGAGGTTAACTTGGTAATCGATAATCTTGGGATCAAAATCCGAGTCTTAATGTTTTCTTTTATTTCTCCAGTCCCAAACCACAGGGAGACCTTAACGCAGCAACATCAAGCCACAAAGACTCAGACTTGCATGCCGCGCTCTAAAAGCCTGTCAGACAGCTTGGACAACACTGGGTTTGGCAAGACATCATCCCTACCAGCTCACATACAACTTCCCATTTCCCTCACATCAACAGAAAGGTTATCTGTCAACAAAATTATAGCAAATATGCAGATTGTATGGAATGAGACATATTTCCATACATTTGCACTCATTGCAGTAACTTATGTTATATTCTTTGAAAATATATTGTATTATTATTATCATTAATATTTCTATCACCCGCTCCTTCTCCAGAAATAGTCGTTTACCGAGCTTGTTTTTTCAGATGTGACATGTAGGCGGTGATTCATATTTTTATTAGAATGGCTCTCGGTAAGACACATACCTTTGCCAGGCTGAAAGGTTTACATTTTACATCCCACTGATAGGCCGGATCTGCAGCTGATAGATCAAAGCCAAAAACGAATTATTGTCAACTACCCAACTCATCACCATGGTTTCCAAGTTTTGGCATAATCCATACAAAACGTTTTGAAATATTGTGCTATATATTATTTTTGGCCTCATCTTTCAATAGTGAAGAATCACTTAAAAAAGAAAAGATTCTCTTATCCCGATTCGGATCTTCACCAAAAGCGAAACAATTCGTCTTTGTCAAACTCCCAACCTGTCCACCAAGTTTATTCTGAATCTGTCGTTAACTTTTTGAGAGATCGTCCTATATGATATGGTGAAGACATTTGATTTGAGATATGGCCATATATATATATATATATATATATCTATCTATAATTCCAGTAATCTCTGTACGTCTGTACGTTTGTTTGTTTGTCTGTGACCGCTGTTTCTCGACAACTACCGGTCCGATATACTTGAAACTTGCCAGGTATATTGCTGGGGACCCGAGGATGTGCCTTTTCAAGGTTTCATATTAATCGGACAATTACTTACCGAGCTATGTCCAAAAAACGATTCAACCAATCAGAGAGCAGCGAACGATCGCGTGTGCCGAACGTGGAGGACACACTCTGCCTCGGATGGCACATTTGACAGCGTATTCATTTATTTCACGTTTGCAAACTATGTTGGCGTTAAACTATGTTTTAAAACTAATAAAAACGAATTTGCGATTCATTCGCTTTCCTGCGCGTTTGTGCACGCGGTGGCGATTTCTTTACCAAACTCCGGAAGCCGTTCGCTTTGGACCAAACCATTGCATGTAAATAGAGGGGGGGGGGATTGTCACCGTACTCGCAAGCCGTTCGCTTTGGACCAAACCATTTCATGTAAATAGAGGGGGGGGATATAATTTTAGATATAGATATAGTACGGGCAATGCCCTAGTATATCTCAATGGTGAAGAATCACTGAAAAAATTCTAGTATCCAGATCCGAATCCTCACCCAAATGGAATCAATTCGTCCTTGTCACATCCCCAACTTGTCCACACAATTTCGGCTGAATCCATAAAGATGTAGTGCATGACATGATACTTGTAAAATCTAAATAAGCAATAGCTACCATGGAAACAGCAATTTGGTACTTTGGAAGGTTTGACCTATCAAATGTTTGACATGATGGAATGTTGTGTACAATAAATTTGGTTGATACATTTTCGAATTGCCACCTAAGAGGTGTTTTATCTGTTTTGGATGGCATTGACCTTTAACTAATTTTGACCAGATTTTATATCCAGTACATATGTGTACACATAAGCTTTGGACGTTTCAATCTGATATCTTGGGAAAACTCCTGAGGTTTTGCAGTAATAAAATCACAAAAATTATAATCTGGGTCAAATTGGGAAATGTCCCACATGGAATGGAAAAGTCCCACATTGCATAGAAAGTCTCATGTGGAAAATAGAAAAGCCCCATGTGGCATCGGGAAAATCCTACTTGATTATAATGGGGTGAAATTATCATGGACACCAAATCATGCCATTGAAGCATGGACACTACTCCCCATTATAAATGTGAAGCTAATTATAGAGACATAAGGGTCTTATCAGTGTTTAGGGGTCCAACGGTTCTTTGGGGTCTTAAGGGTTTTATGGGTCTAAAAGGTCTTAAAGAGTTTTTGGAGTCTAAATGGTCTTACGTTCTTTGGTGTCTTATAGGGTCTTTGTGGTCTGAAGAGTCTTTATGGTCTTTGGGATCTTTAAGGGTGTTTATGGGTCTTGAGGGTTTTAGGGGTTTTAAAGGGTCTTTGGGGTCTCATAGGTATTAGGGGTCTAAAGCAGGGGTTCTTAACCTGAGGTTCTTGGCTGCATTGGCTGAGTGTGATGTCATAATTCTGTGACAGCATTTCAGCCTTCTCGCTGCCCATGCGCCGTGCTCATGAGACGACTTTGGGCGTATTATTGATCTCATCTCCATGAGCTACAAAATGCAGCTCCAATTCATCTCAGATATAATTAGAATATCAATAGAAAGAAAGAAGAAAATAAATATGATAATTCGAATATCAAAAAAGCATCATTATAATAAATTATACCCTCGATTAAAAATTTTTTTTTTATCTCAAAATGTATAATGTGGGGGGTCCTCAGGTAATACTTGAGGTTCTGGGGTCCATAGGTTCAAAAAGGTTAAGGACCCCTGGTGTAAAGGGTCTTAATAATTTTTTGGGATCTGAAGGATCTTCGGGGTCTCTAAAAGTTATTCTGTGAAACCTGCAGTCATATTGACCAAATTTTATGGTCACTGGTTATAACATTGACCAGAATGTGTGGCTGTTCACATGTAACAGGTGGTGGCTCTTTTCAAGTAGTTATCAAAGAAAAATACATTCATACATTAAGTAGGTTGTCTGAAATTAGAAGGTCGTCGCTCATTCAGAGGGTCTCTCAAAACAGGATCCAATGTATTTTCCAACTAACATAAGTTCTGCATTACATGCCAAAAGTGCTGGCATTTTTACGAGTTATTTTGAATGTTACGATAACTTTGTAAGGGGTTGACCTTTGTGACCACACTGTCTGTGACCACACAACCACACTGTCTGGACCTTTCCTGTCAACTCGGTGCTGAACAGGTTATTATATTGCTAATCTTATTGTTTTTTATTTCAATGTCTCAGAATTTCCTCACCACACATAATTTAAAGCACCTCACCACCACATAATTTAAAACACCTCACCACCAAGTAATTTAAAACACCTCACCCCCATGTATTTTAAAATACCTCACCCCCATGTAATTTAAAATACCTCACCCTCACATAACTTAAAACACCTCACGCCCACCTAATTTAAAACACCTCACCACGAAGTAATTTAAAACACCTCACCACCAAGTAATTTAAAACACCTCACCACCACGTAATTCAAAACACCTCACCCCCATGTCATTTAAAATACCTCACCCTCACGTAATTCAAAACACCTCACGCCCACCTAATTTAAAACACCTCACCACCAAGTAATTTAAAACACCTCACCACCACGTGATTTAAAACACCTCACCACCAAGTAATTTAAAACACCTCACCACCAAGTAATTTTAAACACCTCACCCCCACGTAATTTAAAACACCTCACCACCACATGATTTAAAACCACCACCACATTATTAAAAACACTTCACAACCACGGAAACAAAAGTTTGAGGGAGTAGTTAAGTGACAACACAGACACTGCCCAGATATGTAGATATTGTCGCGCAATCGCCAAAATTAATATCTGGCGGTTGCGGGTGCCGATCGCGAAGGCTTTAACTTCCGAGGCGAAAACTCAATGGCGGATTCCAAAACCAAAAGCACCCAAGCGCGCGAGATGGAAGGGAACGGCGAGAGTCCTGCAGCCTTAACTGTTAAAATCAACCACCCGGAAAACTGCGTTCAGGAATATGCACAAAAATAATACAAGGGTTTATTGTGAAAAGTAAGGACAGGAAGAGCACGATAAACCTAATGCCTAATTTTGGGATCCCACACACACAGATATCAGAAACAAGACGAGGGAATATGAATTAATAAAAAGAACACGTTTGTCATGTAAAATGTACGCGGCATGCGGTCTTATCTGTCTCGTCGTTAGCTTTGGCCGCCGTCCAACGCGCGGCTCCTTTCGTCCCGCGGCATGCCTTGCTCCAAGTTCCAAAGCACCAAGCACCCAGCACCAAGCACCGATCACCACGAGGTCGACCCTCGTACACGGTCGACAAGCCAACTCGGATCTCACCGGGACGACTGCCAGGAATCCAACTGGTGCGCAACTGCTCACTCGTGCGTAACTCACTCAAGATCCAACTCACAAACGAACTCAACCAGCAAGCCAGGCCTCTCTCAACTCGACTGCGAACCAACTGGCGTTCGGTGCTCGTTCATCAACTCTCGAACTGTGCACTAACTCAACTCTGTGCACGAACTCACTACACTCTGCGCAACTCCACATGCCGAGTCTCAACTCACTCGCACTGGGACTCCAACTGAACGACTCTCTCTCTCTGCTGCCCAAAATGAACTCTGAACTGCTCGAAATGGCGTCCGGCCCCCGTTAATATCTCCGGCCCGTGACGTCAGCCCTGGTGCGCTGCCAACCAACCGGTCTCCTCCACCGACTCGCCGGCTCGCTCAGGTCACGCCCACTGCATCATTCTCACTCTCACTGATCATAGCGCGTGCTATTTTAGGTGGATAGGCCTCTCGGATGTGTAAATGGCGGCGGCCATTATCGGCGGTGTCCTGGCCTGGTTTCTTCCTAAGTCATGTCGGGGGGAGGGCATTATTTAGTGTTGTACTAAAGGTCCTAACTAATATCTATGTGGTCTGCAGTGCCAAAAGGGACAAAGGTTTGGCTAACCAGGTGAGACATACAAGGGTGCTACTCATTAATCCCTACACTACTTAACACACGAATCTCCTGGTACATTCACAATTATACATCTTACCCGACAAAACGCCGACACATGAACTTATTACAGGTAGTTGTCCTTACCGCGACATCTCAAAGCATGTTACCTATTCAGCTCTATCCTGTTCTCCATATCACTACCCAAATGCATAACAATATATAGATAAATGACTGTACCTGAGTTGCCATTTTGTCATGGTTTACACCAATCATAATTCAAACAATTATTTTGCACAAATGCATTTGTAATATACGTGATATTACCTTTTACAAACAATTAAAGTTGAAAACGTAAGTTGAAAAAAAACATTTTTTCCCAAAAAAATTCCAAAAAAAATAAATAAATAAATTGGAACAAAATTCAAATAAAATACCCTTAGGACATACCGACGGGAGAGATATGTGCATACCAGAAGTTTGGTACGATTTCACAAAAGTTTGAGGGAGTAGTTCAGTGACAAGACAACACAGACACTGCACAGATATATATATATATATATATATATATATATATATATATATATATATATATATATATATATATATATATATATATATATATATATATATATCCAGTAAAACAGACGAATTGTTCTATGTTTCACTTGTATGTTCCATGTTCTTTGTTAAAGTGGAAGACTTTTTTGGGCATTTGCATCACTGTTTTCTACATTTTTGCAGGAGTGCTTGGGCCCCAACAGAAACAAAGGTGGATACGCGTCGCTATCGTGCTGAGCCTCGCAGTATATTTGAATACGAGCCAGGAAAATCCTCTGTGGTAGAACCAGGGAAGTCTTATGCAGTTGAAAATCAGCCGGTGAGTCTCTGGATTACACTGTCACGAATTCAACTCAAAACCACTGATATTTAATAACCAACCCACATGAAAAGGTTATATATGTGTAATACTATAGTATTGCTATATAATTTTTGCGGTGCTTCACCAACACATACACAGTATCTTGTGAAATATCTCATAACAAATATTACTGACTTCTTTCCTGAAAGTTCTAGCAGTGTCCATGTGTTTTATACCTCTCCCACTACCCCCCTCCACCCCCCCCCTTCCCATGCCTCCTCCCCCCAAGCCCTCTCCCTCCCACGGATCTTCTGTTGTCCCTGTTCTCTGCTGTTGTACTTGTGTGCTTCCCTCTCTCTCCCCATCTCCCGCTCCCTATATTGTATGTTTTGTGTGTCCGTTTTTTTTTGTGATTAATGTTAGCCCTTACACGAGCCTCGATCTTGTATACAAAACAAAAAAAAATTAACAGAACAATGTGTGATCATATATTGAAATTATCGCACATTGTTCTTTTATGAGTTAAAGTTATTTGATGCACCATAAAATTTGTTTTTTTGGTATTTAAACAGGTATTGTGTCTCATTATTGTTTGATGCTCTTCCACATCTTTAGATGAGACACTAGGGCATGCCCGTACTATATATAAGCTAGGACGTGCCCGTACGTGGGTGCCCGTTCCTTGCCAAAAAAAAAAAAAAAAAAAAATTTGTGTAGGGGTGTGTGTGTGTAAACATCCTAGGGCGTGCCCGTACGTGGGTGCAAAAAAACATGCGTGCAAACAACAACAACAAAAAAAAACTTTGAAACCACGTGGCAGTAACGACCACAGAACCCCCCCCCCCCTCTATTTACACGAATGGTTTGGTCCATTCGCAACGACCACAGAACCCCCCCCTCTATTTACATGCAATGGTTTGGTCCAAAGCGAACGGCTTGCGGTGTTTGGTAAAGAAATCGCCATAGCTCGGTAACTACTTGTCCGATTAATTTCAAACCTTGAAAAGGCACATCCTCGGGTCCCCAGCAATATACCTGGCAAGTTGCAAGTATATCGGACCCGTGGTTGTCGAGAAACAGCGGTCACAGACAAACATACATACATACATACATACATACAAACATACAAACATACAAACATACAAACATACACACAGAGATTACTGGAATTATAGATAGATAACAGTAAGATTCCAGGAAGACTTTTTGCTCACACAAGTGATTGTTTGACATGAGACCCCATTTAAGCTTCTTTAAACTGCCTTTCTAAGTTTGCTTCAGAATTCAACATTGGTATTTAACCTGCAACTCACTACCCGCACGTGAGGGGTCATCGATATAGTTAGTACACAAAAGTAGGGGGGTGAAGTTGAAAAGTGGAGCATAAATTGAAAAAATAGAATGTAGCAGGAGAAACAGTGGAGAAAGGTTGGCGAGAAAGAGAAAGGAAAAAAATGAAAGAACAAGGCTGCGGGAAGAGGAGGAAGTCTTTGACTGAAATGAGTGCATACTTTATATGCAAATAGCTCCAAAAGTAAATCATCACAAGGTGACAAAGGAAACAGATATAAGATTATTGAGAACTGTAGAATGCCCTCTTTTGCTCTGATGAAGGGCCAATGCCTGAACTACCAGCTTCACTTTGCTTCCAACTGCATACCTTTGTTTTTTTCCATTTGCAGGAAGAGAAGGCAAGTTTTTTCAGAGCAATGTAGAGCTGTTACGTTAATCTCTATGGCAAGTAAAGGTGTCATTGATTTGCAATCTAATGTGGACTCGGATAAGCACAATATTTCCAGTAATAATTCAGTATTTCGACTGGAAGAACGTCCGTTTGCACTCAAAATTAATTGAGCTCCGGAACACATCTATTGAGACTGCCGATACGATTGCTCAATACGTAAAGGAAATGCTTTTTAAAAGTGTCCTCTTTTTGGGGAGTCTCTCTCTCTCCAGAGTGCCCTCTTTTTGGGGAGTCTCCCTCTCCAGAGTGCCCTCTTTTTGGGGAGTCTCTCTCTCCAGAGTGCCCTCTTTTTGGGGAGTCTCCCTCTCCAGAGTGCCCTCTTTTTGGGGAGTCTCTCTCTCCAGAGTGCCCTCTTTTTGGGGAGTCTCTCTCTCCAGAGTGCCCTCTTTTTGGGGAGTCTCCCTCTCCAGAGTGCCCTCTTTTTGGGGAGTCTCTCTCTCCAGAGTGCCCTCTTTTTGGGGAGTCTCCCTCTCCAGAGTGCCCTCTTTTTGGGGAGTCTCTCTCTCCAGAGTGCCCTCTTTTTGGGGAGTCTCTCTCTCCAGAGTGCCCTCTTTTTGGGGAGTCTCCCTCTCCAGAGTGCCCTCTTTTTGGGGAGTCTCTCTCTCCAGAGTGCCCTCTTTTTGGGGAGTCTCCCTCTCCAGAGTGCCCTCTTTTTGGGGAGTCTCTCTCTCTCCAGAGTGCCCTCTTTTTGGGGAGTCTCCCTCTCCAGAGTGCCCTCTTTTTGGGGAGTCTCTCTCTCCAGAGTGCCCTCTTTTTGGGGAGTCTCCCTCTCCAGAGTGCCCTCTTTTTGGGGAGTCTCTCTCTCCAGAGTGCCCTCTTTTTGGGGAGTCTCTCTCTCCAGAGTGCCCTCTTTTTGGGGAGTCTCTCTCTCCAGAGTGCCCTCTTTTTGGGGAGTCTCTCTCTCCAGAGTGCCCTCTTTTTGGGGAGTCTCTCTCTCCAGAGTGTCCTCTTTTTGGGGAGTCTCTCTCTCCAGAGTGCCCTCTTTTTGGGGAGTCTCCCTCTCCAGAGTGCCCTCTTTTTGGGGAGTCTCTCTCTCCAGAGTGCCCTCTTTTTGGGGAGTCTCTCTCTCCAGAGTGCCCTCTTTTTGGGGAGTCTCTCTCTCTCTCCAGAGTGCCCTCTTTTTGGGGAGTCTCCCTCTCCAGAGTGCCCTCTTTTTGGGGAGTCTCTCTCTCCAGAGTGCCCTCTTTTTGGGGAGTCTCTCTCCAGAGTGCCCTCTTTTTGGGGAGTCTCTCTCTCTCCAGAGTGCCCTCTTTTTGGGGAGTCTCCCTCTCCAGAGTGCCCTCTTTTTGGGGAGTCTCTCTCTCCAGAGTGCCCTCTTTTTGGGGAGTCTCCCTCTCCAGAGTGCCCTCTTTTTGGGGAGTCTCCCTCTCCAGAGTGCCCTCTTTTTGGGGAGTCTCTCTCTCTCCAGAGTGCCCTCTTTTTGGGGAGTCTCCCTCTCCAGAGTGCCCTCTTTTTGGGGAGTCTCTCTCTCCAGAGTGCCCTCTTTTTGGGGAGTCTCCCTCTCCAGAGTGCCCTCTTTTTGGGGAGTCTCTCTCTCTCCAGAGTGCCCTCTTTTTTGAAAGTTAAAATAGTCCTAGTTAGGGGACAACACAAGGTGTGGACAAGACGGATACATATAAGGAACATTTTGGGAGGGGTAGGGGTAGTTTAACAGGTGTAGAAAAGATCATGGCTTTGGATGGGGGATGGTGGTGAACAGCTGTCTTGAAGACGGAGGGAGAACGACATTGAAGTTAGTGTGGAAGCCTTTTCCACAGGTGGGAAAATAGAGGAATAAATGAGTGGAGGTGAGCAGTAGTTCTGGATTTATGCACTTTCACTAGGAGGGGGTTGCTGGTGAACCGCGCATATCCTGCAGATACTTTGGGAGGGACAGAGCACGGAAAGGGCAGACTGAGGTTACAAGACCAGAAATGAGGTGGAAGAAGACAAAGAGGTCACCGACCTGTCGGTGATGGTGAAACGATAGGCCTATAGACACAGTATAAAAAGGAATTTACGTAACTTTTTCGTTAACTTTTTTTGCATGGACTCATTTTGCCAAAAGATGTCGATTTCATTTCCTGCTAACTGGTTTTACTTCATCTATGAGTATTTCAGTGATTCTTTCATCTCGCTGCATCCTCCAGCTTCTACTGCATGTGCTCACCAATTTACATGTTTTCATTTATGGATTAATATATACAGTACCTTCAGAAAGGATTCACACCCCTTGCCTTTTCACATTTTGTTATGTTACAGCCTGAATTTAAAATGGATTAAATTAATAATTTGTTGTCACTGATCTAAACAAAATACCCCATAATGACAAAGTGAAAACATGTTTTTTGAAATGTTTTACAAATTTATTGAAAATGAAATTTCAGAAATATCTAATTTACATAATTATTCAGCCCCTGAATCAATACTTTACAGAAGAGCATTTGGTAGGGATTACAGACTTGAGTCTTCTTGGGTATGTCTGTGTCAGCTTTGCACATTTGGATTTGGGGAGTTTCTCCCATTCTTCCTTGCAGATTTGCTCAAGCTCTGTCAAGTTGGATGGGGAGCGTCGGTGAACAACAATCTTCAAGTCTTTCCACAGATTCTCAATGGGATTCAAGTCTGGGGTTTTGCTGGGCCACTCAAGTACTTTCGCGTTCTTTTACTGAAGCCATTCCAGTGTTGCTCTGGCTGTATGCTTGGGGTCATTGTCCTGTTGAAATGTAAATCTTCACCACAGTCCAATGTCTTTTACACACTGAAGCAGGTTCTCTGCAAGGATTTGCTGTATTTGACTCCTTCGTTGTTCCCTCTATCCTTACAAGTCTCCTAGTCCCTGCTGCTGAAAGCATCCCCATAACATTATGCTGCCACCACAATGCTTCATTGTAGGGATGGTGTTAGATGGGTGATGAACTGTGCTAGGTATCTGCCAGACGTAGCGCTTTGCATTCAGGCCAAAGAGTTCTATTTTAGTCTCAACAGACAACAGAATATTTTGCCTCATGCTCTCAAAGTCTTTCATATGCCTTTTTGCAAACTCCAGGCATTCTGTCATCTGCCTTTTTTTCTCAGGAGTGGCTTTCGTCTGGCAACACTACTATAAAGCCTGGATTTGTAAAGTACTGCAGAGATAGTTGTCCTTCTAACAGGTTCTCCCATCTCAGCCAAGGAACTCTGTAGTTCTGTCAGAGTGATCATTGGGTTCTTGGTCACCTCTCTGGTCACCTCCCTTGTTATTTTTCCAAGTCCTTCTTGCCCGTTTGCTCAGTTTGGTTTGGATGGCCAGCTCTAGAAAGAGTCTGGGTAGTTCCATTTGTTTCCATTTCCTAATGATGGAGCTCACTGTGCTCTTGGGAACTTTCAACACTCTAGAAATTGTTCATGCCCTTACCCATATCTATGCCTCCTCACAATTATATCACGGTGTTCTGCAGTTATTTCCTTGGACTTCATGGTAGTTTCTGCTCTGACAGGCACTGTCAACTGTGGGACCTTATATAGAAAGGTGTGTTTCTTTCTAAATTTGATCAGTTGAATTGGCCACAGATGGACTCCAATCAAGTTGTAGAGAGATCTCAAGAATGATCAAAGGAAATTGTATGCAGCTAAGCTCGATTTATCGTGTCGTATCAAAGGGGTTGAATACTTACTCACTCAAAAAAATTCAGCTTTTCATATTTAATTGATTTGTAAAAAATAAATCTGAAAAAAATCCACATTGACATTATAGGGTATTATGTGGAGATCAGTGACAAAATAATCTCAATTTAATCTATTTTAAATTCAGGCTGTCACAACAAAATGTGAAAAAGTCAAGAGGTGTGAATTCTTTCGGAGGGCAGCGAATGCTTAAAGCACAACCTCCTCCCACCCACTTTGCTTCATTCCATCAAGGACCTTTTTAGTATTTATTCATGTGAAGGACTCAGCCATATGTTGCCCACAGCCCCGGGTACCAGCCAGAGGCACATCCCTGCAGCCCATGCCTAAGGTCAAGGCCTTTCAAGGAGATGTACCATCGGCTTGCCTGCAAGCCCATCCAACCACAAAGTCAGGACAAGGTTCTTGGGAGCCACCTAAAGACTCTGCACCCCAGGTAAGTTGGTTTTGGTGTGTGCATAATGAGCACAAACTCGACAGTCAAAATCAGGATGAAAACAATGAACGGACAATAAAAATTTGTACTGAATAAATTATTTATTGTATTTTGGTCAGGTGAAGGAAATACAAAAATAACACAAGAAGACCACAATTAGTACCAATGACGAAGTTATGTTCTATAATTAATAGGAATGTCATTCTAATCTGAGTTGAAATAAATTACATGGAATTAATATATTTTTGTAGACTATATTCCCTTTACAGTTTCATTGTCGTTGCAGTAAAATATAGGTGCAGCTACATATTAGGTGTGCAAAATTGTGGAATATTTTAAAGTCCCACCATCACTCTTTTTTCTTTCAAATGTTCCCCTGTACCCCTTTCTTCCCTTCCGCAGTTTTTTGTCCTAAAACCACTACTCTCTCCTTCCCCTTCCCAACCTCACTCCCTGCTTGAAGCTAGATCCATGGAGTGGGTTTCACAACTCCTCCTACCGACACCCCTCCAACTCTTATTATATATTTCTTCATAGATTCTTTTGAAATATTATATGGAGGAATATATAAATATAAAAAGGAATATATTTTCCTTTGTATAATCCCTTTAAACATTATATATATATATATATATATATATATATATATATATATATATATATATATATATATATATATATATATATATATATATATATATATATATTCCTTTAAATTATTACATACTCTTTTAAAATACTATGTATCCCTTTTAAATCTTCCATATAAGAGAGATGTTGGTCTGTCTGTCTGTCTGTGTCAACATTTTTCTCAGAGTTGGCTGAACGGATCTTCGTCAAATTTTCAGAGGCTCATCAGTGAGTGCCTGGGAGTGTCTTAAGCCCCCCCCCCCAAAAAAATTTCTTTGAAAAAAAAAAAGGTCGTTTTTTTGGAGGTAAAATAAATAAATAAATCGCTTGATAGTGCCTAAGCCTTTTAAATTAATGATAGTTATATACAAGTACAGATTCGCATAAATAAATACAAAACAATCACCAGACATTTGAATACAAATAAATCAAACAATTCCGGAAGTGTACGAAGTTGGTAGTACGGCTTCTTCTTCTTCCTGATTGGCATCACACTTAACTCAGAAACGCGATGAATGCCACAATTGCCACATTCACCCACCAGCATATATATGAACCCCCTTAATCTCCTGCCCCCCCTCCCCTCCCCTTCCCTCCCCCTTCCCCCCCTCCCCTCCTCCGCCTCCTCTCCCCCCTTCCCCCCTGCCCTCCCCTTCCCTCCCCCTCCCCTCTACCCCACCCCCACCCGGCAAGGTCGGGTTCTTCTGCTAGTATTACATAAAGGAATATCTAAATAATATATAATTAAGGAGTATACATATTGTTGCGGATCCCGGGTTCGTCGACGTACTAAGGGGGGTTTAAGCCCTGCTCCCCCTCGAACTCCGGGTCCACGAGGCCGCCAACCACAACTACTGTACTCGTGGTGGATGGGTTGCTAGGCAACTCCAGCCGCCGAGCCCGCAGCTACGCGTGGAAGGGTTAACCGTCACGACCCGAATACCTTCGGACACACGCAGCCGTGAGAACGGGGGCTGAACCCTGCACGAGTCACGCCGATCCTTGACGCCCGAGCGGTTGTGCGTCGCGTAATTTGTGCCGTTAACACTATCGAACCCGATCGAGCGGTTTTAATTCGGGGCGATACTCGGTCAATATTGGAAAGGGCGATGACGGCCAGGCTGGAAACCAAACACAGGATTTATTCACAATATTTACAGAACATTGACAAAGCGAAGAATCTTAATGGCCTTACCTATGTTCCCAGGCAAGGGCCCTCATTCGTTCGGGGAAGGGGGGTGGGGGGGGGGGGGGGGGGGAAGAGGGTAATGCGCACGAAGCGCGGTCGCTTCGTGTAGCTCACCCAGATGGGCTCGGTCGTGCAGCTCGCCCGGATGGGCTCGGTCGTGCAGTTCGTGCAAATGGGCTCGCTGGACGGAAGCCCCAATAATTGCTCCAACCTAGGACACCACAGCCGATTATCATCGCGGCAGGGACGACGATCGATAACGTGCACGTAGCAGGAACCAGAGGAGCATGCCGTATATAGGAGCCAAGCTAGTGAGGGAGAGTATAACAGGAGACTAGCGCGAGAGAGCGTATACCCAGCAAGAGAGAGCCGGCAAGAGAGAGTATCTCAGGAGCCCAGCAAGAGAGAGCCAGCAAGAGAGAGAGAGAGCGGGGAGTCTGGGCCGGGTTTTATAACCCCCCGAAACCCCACTCGAATGTTCCATGGGCCTCCATTGGCCGCCTGGGGTCACGTGTTGTGACAGCCCCTTATTGGTCACCCTCGGCCACTCCCTTTAGCTCCCATTGGTGACAGCTCATTGGCAAAGCCCTCGGCCTCTCCCTTTAGCTCCCATTGGCTGCTCACTGCTCCTCCTTGGCCACTCCCTTTAGCTCCTCCGTCGGGCCTGCAAGGCCTGGCCTAGTCCCATGACGAGGCACTTTAGGCTTCGATGAGGCCTACTATTATCCTGCCTGCCTCAACACATATCAACACATCCTAACACCGGAAAGGGGAGTATGCTTTACATTTAATAAGAAATAACTAACTATACGAGGCTACATGTTGTGGTGTAACTAACTATGGGGGGGTTGCCTTTATTCACAAAACCGCAACAATATATATACTAGCGAGGTTCCTGTGCAATGCACGGGTGGGAGGCCAACAGACAATGCAGAAACGGTGAATGCTAAAGCATGAAACCAATAAATTCCACATTCCTGTAGCACCTTCAGTCACACGTCAGACATGGACAGCAGGTTCGTGAAAGACTTCCACAAAAAACATAACCATTTGAATGGTTCCATACCCAGTCAATGGCGAATCTGCATATGGCAATCTGTGAATGACACGCTCAGAAAGTAGAGACCGTCACAGCATTTCATCATTCACTTGAACTCAATATCTCTATTTTCATTCCAAACAGCATAACTCCAATCACAACTTAAATAGCATTAATATAAAAAAATTAACTTTTACCAACATTCGTGACATAAACAAATATTTAAATCCAGATGTGAAGAAGTTCCGTACAGTTGGGTGAATACAATTATGAATTCAAAATCGTAATTGTATTCACTCAATTCCAAACGTCATTCAAATCATAAATTGATAATTTAACAAAATACTGTTTTAAATGACGGTTGTATTAGGATATTCTCAAACCAGCTCATTGCCGTCATCTTTCCACTTCCGGATTCGGGCAGGTTCATATCGAGTTAATTTCAAAATCATAATTTTATTGAGGAATTTTTGAAACCTCCTACCTACCTTACAACATCCGCTGGGACCCCAAAACGTTGCACATGAGGTTTGGCGGGGCTAGCCCCAAAACTGAGGGAGTAGTTTGGGGACGGACAGACAGACAGACAGACAGACACTCTTGTTTTATAATGTAGATATATATACACATCCCTTAAAAATATTATTTATACCTTTAAATTATTACATATTCCTTTAAATTATTATGTACTAGGGGTACCTGGTGCTGCATGGGAAAAAAAACTAATTAAGGGTTCCGGCACATGCGCTTTGTAAAATGTATGGAGTTATTGTCGTCATGGTGGTGAGATTTTCCCAGCGGGGATTTTGAGATGTGTTGGACATTGAAAAGCTATGGAGTTATTAATTATCGTCATGGTGGTTACCTTTTTCCTGCGGGCTGGCAGGATTGGAAAGCTCCTCTTGGAAAGAGGATTGACGAGAAGAGGAAGAAGTTCAAGGCGTGGCAGAAGGCGAAGGGTACGGGAGCAGAAACAGCAGAGCATGAAAGTTATAAGGTAGCCAGGAAGGCTGCAAAGAAAGAGGAAGCAAAGGCGCAGCAGGCATGTAGGAAAATGTTCGGAGAACGCTTGGATTCGGAAGAGGGTCAGAAAGCAGTATTCAGGATTGCAAAGCACATAGCGAAAGAGAGGTGTGATGTGATGGGGGTGAGTTGCTTGAAGGATGAAGTGGGACAAATCGTTGTCGACCCAGATGGAATTAAAGGAAGATGGAAAAGATATATGGAAATGCTGTTGAATACAGAGAATGAATGGGATGGCAACATAGAGAGTAACCCAGTTTTAGGACCGGCAGAGAAGATAACTGAGAAGGAAGTTGAGGAAGCGATAAAAGCAATGAAGAGTGGAAAAGCGGGAGGGCCCACGGGAGTTGTGGGAGATATGTTGAAGGCAGCAGGAAGTTGGGGTGTGAAGAGAATGACAGAGATCTGTAATCTGGTGGTGAAAGAAGGCCGCATTCCAGTGGACTGGGAACTGAGTACCCTCGTCCCTCTATACAAGGGGAAAGGTGACCCTCTGGAGTGTGGCTCGTACCGAGCGATAAAGTTATTGGAGCATGGAATGAAGGTATTGGAAAGGGTGTTGGAGAGGAGGATAAGGAAGAAAGTGAAGATCGACGAAATGCAGTTTGGATTTATGCCAGGAAGAAGAACGACAGATGCGCTTTTCATTGTGAGGCAGTTGCAGGAGAAGTACATGGAGAAGAGGAAGAAGTTGTTTTTTTGGGTTTGTTGATCTGGAGAAAGCATTCGATAGGGTTCCACGCAAAGTATTGACATGGGCATTGAGGAAGTTAGGAGTGGAGGAATGGTTGATCAGAGTAGTGATGGCAATGTACAAAAGAGCGCGCACAGCTGTAAGGACGAAGGACGGGACAGTGGTGAGTTTGAGGTGAAGGTGGGAGTGCATCAGGGGTCGATACTAAGTCCACTACTATTTGTAGTTGTGATGGAGGTGCTGGCTCAGAACGTAAAGGAGGGTTTACCGTGGGAGTTGTTGTATGCAGATGATCTGGTGTTGATTGCGGAAAGTATGGATGGACTGAAGGAAAAGATGAACAAGTGGAAGGAATGTATGGAGACAAAAGGTCTGAAGGTGAATATCGGAAAGACGAAGGTGATGGCAAGTGGTAAAGCATGTGGTGAGGTGGAAAGAACTGGGAAGTGGCCGTGTGCTGTGTGCAGGAAGGGTGTCGGAGTGAACTCCATTCAATGTACAATGTGCGCTGAGTGGGTTCATCAAAAATGTAGTGGTCTGAGAGGGTCATTAGTAGTCATTACCCAGTGTGGTAGCTACATTCAAATGTAAGGTGTGCACAGAGGGAGCTGCAGATGGAGGAAATGTTGAGTTGGATCTTGGAGACGGCGTGAAGCTGGAAGGTGTGAAAACATTTTGCTACCTCGGAGACATGCTGAATGGAGAAGGTGGATCAGACTCGGCAACGGTTGCTCGAGTGAGATGTGCATGGAAGAAGTTTCGGGAACTGAGTGGCGTGCTGATGAGGAGGAGAGTGTCGCTGAAGCTGAAGGGAAAGGTGTATGCTGCATGTGTGAGAAGTGTTATGATTTATGGGAGCGAGACATGGGTAATGAACGTAGAGCAGCAACGAAGGCTGGAAAGGGTGGAAATGCGAAAGGTTCGATGGATGTGCGGATTATCGTTGAGAGAGAGGAAGACAAATGATGAATTGCGAAAGATGATGGTAATATTGCCTGTGATTGATGCTGTGAAGAGGAACAGGTTGAGATGGTTTGGTCATGTGTTGAGGAAGGATGAAAGTGACTGGTTGAGAAGAGTGATGGAAGTTAATGTAGAAGGAAGTAGAGGATGGTGAAGACCGAGAAAGACTTGGCTAAAGATGGTGGAAGAAGAAATGCGGGCAAGGGGGTTAACAAGGAGAGATGCAGAAAATAGAGCAAAATGGAGAAGATTGTCATGGGGACCGCAAGGCTAACCCCCGCTCTAGCAGGGAAAATGGCCTTAAAATGCATGTTGTGTTGTTGTTGGCAACAGCACTGCCTGGCCCCTCATCTCAATATACATTTTATAGTGGCCTTTGGTAGCCTAAAAACGGCCTTCAAGGCCAATGTGTGGTCGGTTGAAACTTTGCTCAGATTCTGATGTACCGACACGAAACATTTGGGGCCTCTAGGTGCTGCGGTTCGGCCATGACAGAGTAACAAACAAACGCACAAACACTAGAAATTATTTTCAAGATTCCTTTAAAATACCATGCAGTATAGTATATTCCTTTAAATTATGATATATTCGTTTAATATACTATTTAGTCCTTTAAAATACCATGTATTCCTTTAAAATATTATTTAACATATTTTATTCAGCCTTTATGGTTGGAGACTTCCAATTGCAGTATTTGGACCCGTGAACCCCCTTCCTCCTCTCTTTCTCCCTTCCTCCTCTTTCTTTTTAAAATCTTTATTCATTCTCTTCTGCATATATAATATGTCGGTGGCCCATATTGATAGTCTTAACAATTTAAAGTCATACTTTGCGCTTGTTATTTTTCCAGACATTCTTAACCTGTAAGAAATTTAATGGAACATGTGAGATACTACTTGCAACTTTTGGTAAATGCTTTTCTTGCCTAGCTAAAAGTTGATTGAAGAAAACATTGTGAAGTCTGCAGCCCCCTCAGTTATTTCTCCGCCTAACTTGTATCAAGAGTTATGGCAGAATAAATTTGATTTAAATATTTTTTGGTTCATCCTTTCTTACTTGAAAGCAGTCACCCTTTACTTGTGCTCTTGGAAAGAGCTGAATCGATTTTCTCCTGTTCTTTGTTTTGTCACGTCATGTGTACAAATTCAGATTTTGTTCACTTATGCCGCAATGATCTCCAAGATAATAGTAAAGGATGTAGTTGGCCTTGCTTTTTGTATGAATATAACAATTGAAATCTTGATGAACAAGCAGGTGAGTCATGATTATGTAGGTATCGTAATAATACAAGTGAATAAAAAAATTTATGCTAAATCAAAAAGGCAATGTAGGGATGACAAACTACAGTCTAAAAAAGATCCTAAACAAGATAGGGATGATGTTGGTTTAGAGAGTAGCTAACAGTATTGCCATCACATAACAATCCCTACATGACTGCCTCATTTACACTTAATCAGTTATTGCTTCAAGCTTCTACAAACACTTCACTGGTTACACCAGTACTTGATTACTCTTGTAGTGTCACCACATACTGAGACTGTACAAATTAGCAGCCCGAGTACAATGTTATAATATCAATACATGATCATGAACTTCTTCCAAACTGCATGGACATCTCTAATAACAGCATTCAATAATTTTCTGCATTTGTGATTGGTTACTCCAAGTTGATAAAAAAAAAAGTAGGAAAGACAACTGAAGCTGCAAGAAATCCCTGAAATTATATAGGAGCTTCTTATACTTCTAGCTAGGCCTAGCCCTAGACAATAGTCTGGAGGCAGTGATGTAGGGATTGTTATGTGATGGCAATACTGTTAGCTACTCTCTAAAGTCTAAACCAACATCATCCCTATCTTGTTTAGGACCTTTTTAGACTGTAGTTTGTCATCCCTACGTTGCCTTTTCAATTTAGCATAAATTTTTTTATTCACTTGTTTGTGTAATTTTTTGCAATGTGGAATAACACAATGGTATATGGTACTCAGAGGATACCCAATCTTGGAGCAAAAGTGCCAAGATATCTTGGTCAGCAATGTCAAACACTCTGATATATATTAACCTTGCATACAATGTTGTAAAACATGTTCTATAGTCTTATACAATTGCACGGCTAGTGCTCGGTCAAAATTGGTCCATCTTATGCTGAAATTGGCCGAATTGCTCGAGCAATTTCTTTTTTTTCTGCTAAAGCAATAAATGTATTTTCATAACCCACATCGACATATCAAACAGTATGAAGAAAGACAAGATTATTCATGTGGTGCAGTCAGTATATGTTGCTTCATTATATTCCCAATCCCACATTCAGATTACGAACACATCTCTCATTGAAATGGAAACAACACATTCAGATCAATACATCAATACATGTTGTGTCCTAGCTGTTTATAGATTCATTTACAGTCTAAGTTGTAAAAAAAAAGTGCGAACCAAGTCAAGATGCATGCTCATGGAATGAAACATTTATCTTTCCCTGCACCTATCATATCATCTGCACAATGTCCTGCACTGCTTGCACTTCATCAATTCCCCAGTGCACCATTGTTATTATCGAAATATCGATGAATTTTATTTTATACAGTGAGTCCCCGACTTATGGATGTCCGATTTACGAACGCCCCACACTTACGAGCAACTGTCCATATACGAAATAACTATTTATGGCGGAACGACTTGCATGCGTTCGTTCAGTCTTACAAACCGAACAAGCGTAGCAATATGTGGACTAGTTTGCTCCGCACATCAAGTACAGCGTGGGTCAGGGATCATACGTTGGCTTCTCTCGCCATTTCAGTTTGTATGGTGTACTGTATCGGTGTTGTAACTGTACTCGCTCCTATCTGTTGACATTATTTTCCCTGTAATCATGGCAGATAAATGCAAAAGTAATGTGAAAGTAGGTGTCTCTTCTAAGAAGCGTAGACCATTCCAATGGAAATCAAGCTGGACATTATAAAGCATTCGGATAGAGGAGAAACACCATTGATCCTGCTCAAATTCCATCTCAGTCTCCAGCCCAATCACCAGCCTCATCTTCCTCCTCTCATTCATACACCACTTCTCCTACCCTTATTCTTCTCCTCCCTCCCAGTACTGCACATTAAAATCCTTATTTTCTTTCTCTATTTCATGTTATTATTGTATTATTGTATTTATTTATTATTGTGCCATAAAGGTAGTTAAATGTAAATAAACATAAGGAAAATTATTTTATTTTTTATAAAGGGACTTGGTAGGATACACGTACCCATACACATATTATATGGTTATCGGCAGCATTTTCGGATTTACGTACCAATCAACTTACGAACGGACTTCAGGTTTGTAAGTCGGGGACTCCCTGTACTCTCATTTATATCATACCTGTTTTAGTCCATGCTTTGTTTATGCTTTATGTCATCGCTATATTGCTCACTTCCCTATGCCCATTCAAAACTCTTAATGACATTCAAATTTATTGATGGATTTTTTCCCAACTTTTACAAGTTCATTATTTTTTTATTTCCTTCTCTAAGTTCCTTTATCTTTCTTTTTCAAATTTCTTTGAAATATCAAATTTCTCTTTCTCAAGGTTCTCCTTCGTTTCATATCCTTGTAGATCCTCAATTTGTCATCGACGTTTTAAATCAAAAGGTCATTGAATGTCAAGTGTGATGGTCAATAAACTCATGTGTGATGTCATTTAAAATTTATGTTTCCTTTGTTCCCCTGTCAGTCTGTGAACCCGTTGCCATCTATCAATCCAAGATTTCTGTATAAAAATACAAATATCTGCAATCGACCAAATGTTAGAAACGAGTGTGCATCAAATGTATTAAATTGGGTCTTTAGTCTGCGTAAAAGTCCTTGAACTCCATTGTTCTGTTTCTTTAACTGACTTCCTTCTTTTCTTCATACATTTCTCAAGCTTCACTATCTGCGACTTGTGAATCACTTTCAGTGGGCTTCGAATGTCCATGTTTCCTACTTTTCTCTGACCTGTCACTGCCTCTTCCTTCTTTCCCAACTCCTGTGCTCAGAGTGGCCGCATTAGTCCCGAGGAAATAGATCTAGAGAGTGAACCTTGGTATAAGTTCTTCTCTGAGTTGGACTTTGGCCGGCCGGTAAGTTGATGTAGGAAAAGCGACTGTATAGATCACTTTGATAAATGACAACTACTCCAGTCAGTCAGTCGATAAAGAGGAATTCTAAAATCCATCAGCGAATTTGCTGATTTTTTGATCTATACAGAACCTTTTCATATCCCTGTTTTAATAGCTATTGCTACAGGCCATTGCTTATTCATTGTTTCACTGCTTATAAATGTTCATCTTTGTGGACACAATGTGCACACTTTTTGCTTTGCATGTGAATTTCCTTTTCCAGCTGTCCTATCTTGATGGCTTTGTGGTGAACGTGTTGCTCTGTCATGTTTGCTTTCCTTTGTCCCTGCTTGCTGCCTTTGTCTCTCCTGCGTCCCACCTCGTTCTCCTGCTTCTGGGTTAGCCTCCCAAAAAGACATGGGATGTAGCACCCGGAGAAGCAGCCATCGTTCCAGTGGAGGAGAGGAAGGTACGTCATCAGCCCGCCAATGCTGCCTCGCATTTTCCTTCAAACACAATTGTTTCTTCAAACGCAACTGAACTTCAAAATTGTTTCACGACCTTCAAACTAATTTTCTCCTTCTTCGTCATCGATGTGTCACGGCTATCTCAAACTCGACACAAAGCATCCTGGCTTTCTCCTGACACACACACACACACACACACACACACACACACACACACACACACACACACACACACACACACACACACACACACACACACGTTTTGGCTCTCAGTCTCTCATGATAGGCTTGTCTGAACTTTCAATATCTGTATTGAGCTTTGATACTACAAGCAAATTTTGAAAGTTTCATTTAAATTAAAGATCTTACAAATACGAGTATATATGCTTTACAAAGTCATACCAACTATCGTAATTTAAAACATTTGGGTTTTTGATATTTTCTTGCAAAATAGTAGTTCATGACCTCTCTCCTTTCTTTACAGGACAACGGGCACATTCAACCATGGCAATACAGATTAATATTTTATGGCAAAGATCAAGTAACCTTTCTTGTAGATATGCACTTGGGTTACATCACAAGGTGGCCATTTGTGCATTCTCAATTACTTCCAAGAGTTATAAAGAAGGGAAAAATTACAAAGCTGTTTTAGAAGTTCAGGCTTTGGACTATAGCCGACCTGCATTAACCACCATCAGTGCATGATCATATGAGTGTAAACTCTCTGCAATGCATATTCAAACACAGGTCAGTGTGTCATATGTCCAAACTTCACGGAAGATCCTAAATACACTCTGGCAGAGTGGATGTGATTTCTTGAAAATGTTAAGACTGTTCTGAAAAACAATCAGCCCTTGAATATCACCTCATGTTTTCTCATCACACTTCAGTAACTCATAAGAAGGCGACTCATTTCTCGAAGGGATCATTCTAGGAGAGAATTATTGGGGTCTTAAAGGGTCCTGTGGGTCTTTATGACAGATAATAAGTTATAAATTTAAATAGTCAATTCACCACACAAGGTCGTGGTTTTATGTGCCGTACCCCAGTTTCGCTATGCCTCCTGCACTGACGTACCACAATTTTGCTGCTTAGTATCCTGTGCAAATGTTTCTAAAACTGCTTCTTTTTTTTTCTTTTTTTGTATACAAGATCGAGGCTCGTGAAAGAGCTAACATTAATCACACGAAAAGTCAAACCGACACACAAAACACAAAAAACAAGGGGAGCAGCAGACAAGATGGGGAGAGAGGGGGAAGGACACAAACACAACATTTGAGAGCAGGGACATCGGGAGAAATGTGGGAGGGGTAGGGCTTGGGGGGAGGTGGGAGAGGTATAAAGCATATGAACACTGCAAGGACTCTAGGGTGAATTAGCTGCGGTAGAAAAGATCAAGGTTTTGGATGGGGGAAGATAAGAGATGGTGGTGAACAGCTGTTTTAAAGACCTGGAGGGAGGAGTGGGATTGAAGGGAGTGGGGGAGTTTGTTCCAGAGGCGGGAGAAAAGGGGAATGAAAGAGTGAAGGTGAGCAGAGAGCCTAGATTTTGGCAGTTTAACCATAAGAGGGTTGCAGGCAGATCTTGTGCGATCTGAAGGAATATTGGGGGGGGGGGGGCAGAGCACAGGGAGAGCTGGGGGAGCAAGGCCGGAGAGGAGTCGGTAGAAGACAGAAAGACCACCAACCTACAGTATTCCATTGAGCTGCGGATGAAAGCCTTGTATGTGGTGAGGAGCTTAGGTGTGCAAAGGAAGGACTTCGCACGAGGGAGGATGCCCAGTCGGCGACTGGCTTTGGAGGCCAGCTTGGAAATGTGGTTTTCCCTAGAAAGATCATGGCAGATAGTGAGACCCAAAAGCTTGAGCGACAGAACTTCTTGGAGAGGATTGTTGAGAAAGTAGATGGGAGGGTTTTCCAGTCGGTCCTTTCGGAGAGACATTGTAAGAGTGTGAGATTTGTCAGGATTGAAAGACATGTTCCACTTGTTTGACCAGTGTGTGATTTTGTCCAGGTCTGCAGAGAGTGAGGAGGCTGCAGACTGCCGATCTGAGGGATGAGGAATGGAGCGGCAGATAGTGGAGTCATCAGCAAAGAGATTTTCTTTCTTTTTTTTTTTTTTTTTTGTATACTGAATCGAGGCTCGTGAAAGAGCTAACATTTATTTCACAAACAAATCAACCAGACAAACACAATATATAAAAAGAGGGAGCGGAAGACAAGATGGGGAGAAAAGGGGAAGCACACAAACACAACATTTGAGAGCAGGGAGATGTGTGGGAGGGAGAGGGCTTTGGGGGGAGGAGGCGTGGGAAGGGGGGGGGGGGGGGGGGAGGGTGGGAGAAGTTTAAAACACAAGGACACCAAGGACTTCCAGGACAGGAGTTGGTATTTCAAAAAAGTGGATTTGGGGTGAAATTAGCTGGGGTAGAAAAGATCAAGGTTTTGGATGGGGGAAGATAAGAGATGGTGGTGAACAGCTGCTTTAAGACCTGGAGGGTGGAGTGGGATTGAAGAGAGTGAGGGAGTTTGTTCCAGAGGCGGGAGAAAAGAGGAATGAAGGAGTGAAGGTGAGCCGAGAGTCTTGATTTTGGCAGTTTAACCATAAGAGGGTTGCAGGCAGATCTTGTGCGACCTGTAGGAATATTTGGGGGACAGAGCCCAGAGAGAGCTGGGGGGGGGGGGGGGCAAGGCCACAGAGGAGTCGGTAGAAGACGGAAAGACCACCAACCTGCCTGCGTTGAGTGAGTGAAAGGCCCTTGGAGTTAGCTTCATCGCGGGAGATTCCAATGATTCTGAACGCTTTGGTTTCAACAGCGTGAAGACGAGCTAGGTGTGAGGCAGGAGCACTAGCCCAGAGGAGAGAGCAGTATTCCATTGAGCTGCGGATGAAAGCCTTGTATGTGGTGAGGAGCTCAGGTGTGCCAAGGAAGGACTTCGCACGACAGAGGATGCCCAGTCAGCGACTGGCTTTGGAGGCCAGATTTGAAATGTGGTTTTCCCAGGAAAGATCATGGCAGATAGTGAGACCCAAAAGCTTGAGTGACAGAACTTCTTGGAGAGGATTATTCAGAAAGTGGATGGGAGGGTTGTCCAGTCGGTCTTTTCGGAGAGACATCGTAAGAGTGAGATTTGTCAGGATTGAAAGACATGTTCCACTTGTTTGCCCAGTCTGTGATTTTGTCCAGGTCTGCAGAGAGTGAGGAGGCTGCAGACTGCCGATCTGAGGGATGAGGAATGGTGCGACAGAGAGTGGAGTCATCAGCAAAGAGATAGAGAGGATTTTCAAGAGAGTCAGAGAGATCATTGATGAAGACCAGAAAAAGCACAGGGCCCAGAACACTGCCTTGGGGAACTCCAGCCTGAACAGGAAGAGGAGATGAGAGAAACCCATTCAGCGCCACACGTTGACTACGACTAGAGAGGAAGTCCGCCAGCCATGCGTGGAGATTTCCATGGATACCAAAGGAGGAGAGTTTGGTGAGCAGAGCGGGATGCCGGACCGTATCGAAGGCACGTGATATGTCAAGGGAGACAGCTCTAATTTCCTGTTTGGCATTGAGGACCTCCATCCATTGTTGAGAAAGCAGAAGCAGCATGTCCAGAGTAGAGTGACCAGGTCTGAAACCAAATTGATGATCAGAGATCAAGCCATTGGAGAAGAGGAAAGATTTCATATCTGAAGCAATGATGGATTCCATGACTTTGCTGATAATTGGGAGAAGGCTGATTGGTCTGGAGTTGCTAGTATCTGTTTTTGCACCTTTTTGTGCAAAGCGGTGATGTTGGCTGATTTCCAAGCAGATGGCAGATGACCTTGAGCAAAAGAGAGGGCGAAGAGAACAGAGAGAGGGAGTGAAAAAGCGGAAGAACAGGATTTTAGGACCCGTGGGCTGAAGCCGTCTGGTCCAGTTGCAGAATCAGAGTCGAGGTTTGATAAAAACTTCTCCACCTTGTCAGGAGAGAAGGACACAGAGTGCAGGAGCAGTTGGGTTCGACTGGTAAAGGTGGCAACAGAGAGAGATGGGTTTGGGACACAAGATTTTGAGGCAAACACAGAGTTGTGGCATTCGGCTTTGTCACGTGCGGTGTCAACTGTGTCGCCATTTGAGGTAAGGGAGGGGATGGAAGGGGAACAAACACCAGAAACGGATTTGACCAGACGCCACCAGGATTTGGAGGAAGGAGACAGGTTTGAGAGTTCAATCTTGAGTGTGGAGAAATAGTGCTTCCTGGCACTCCTGAGGGTAGACACACTTGTTTCGAGCTGGTGGAAGGAACTGAGATTGCCTTCAGTTGGATTTGCCTTCCAAGATGCAAAGGCAAGTTGTTTCAGGGCAACTGCCTCACCACAAGATTCAGTGTACCATGGACGGGAGGAAGGGTAAGACAACTGAAGACGAGATGGGATAAATCTGTGCATGAGAGAGAGCAGTTTGCTTTGGAAGAATTCCCAGGAAGAATTGATGTCAGAGGCAGTAGAGATGGGAGACCAGTCCAGGTGATTGATGGCTGCTTGCAGCCCGTGCCAGTCGGCCTGAGTGAAATGCCAGACTCGTCGGTGCTGAGGAGGCTCTCTGAGAATGGCCAGAGAGATGTCCACTTTAACAAGCACATGATCAGAAGAACCGATTGGAGCAGAAGAAGAGCAGCAGACATTTGCAGGGAAGTTTGTCATAACCAAGTCCAGAAGAGAAGATACTCCATTGACTGAGATCCGGGTCGGGAAATTGACAGATTGTGTCAGTCCCAATGAGTCGCAGAAGTCCTTTGCTGAGGTGCCACGGCTGGTGAGAGATGAACCCACACCCAGCCAGCTGGCATGCTACATTTCAAGATGAAAATTCATACCTATAAATTAAGATGTATGACTTTTCTTTTTCAATTTGTATGCATTTTAGAATGAGTTTTAACCAGTAATACAGGGTGATTTATTTTATCTTATTTGAGAACCCTACATAATTCCCATAACACAAAAACTATATCAGTTAGGAACCTAATATTTTGCTGAACTGCTTCATTTGTTTCCATATCACTGATTTTGAAGGTTTTGTATGACCACCAAAGCCACTTTGAAATCAATTTGCCATTCCCTAAATGATGCATTAATTATTACTTCATTAGTTATTACTAATTATTACTTACATTAATTAATTAATTAATTACGACTTTATGTTCGACGAGAAACACGCGTTCTTCCACAGTGAGCATCATGGTGTGACTTATTGCAAACCGTTAAACGTCACTGCCAGGTCACGTGATAAATCACGTGATGCCTAATCACTCTCAGGATCATGTTACATCTTTCTGGAACATTTGGCTACATTTACACAAAATATTAGGAAAAGACAACAAGAAAAGACGTCAGAAGAAACACAGGTGAAAGAAAGAAAGGAGCGGACTACACCGAAACTGATCAAATGAGATAGCAATATGATGGCAACATGATATTATCTTATGATTGTATCTTCTTCCTGATATTATCAGGAAAGCAGGAAAGGTCATGATATTATATTTTTGGGATATATAGATTCCAGTAGATCTAGGCTATGGTGCGTTAGTCTGTGGTGGATGCGATAAGCATATAATGCCTCAAAGACGCCAGGCTTTCCTCCAGATTTCTTTCAGTTTCATGTTAAACAGCAGCAGCGACTGTTTGAAAAGGTAATCAGACATGTTCGTGTTTTTATCCACACTGATCAATTGACTGTAAATTTCAACCTGGGGCACGAGCAGCCAGATTCATAAAAAACGGTCTGACAAGAACTACACAGCAGGATACCATAGTCGGGTTTCAGTGCACAAACCGCTCATCACACCTGCCAATGCTTGTTTGTGAGTCCAGTGGTGCAAAGAGTGCAGACAATGGACTAACAAACAGTGAAGAAATGTGATTTGGTCAGATGAATCATCCTTCACCATGTTCTCGGCGTGCATGTGTGGCACCAACATAAAGAAATCTACAACTCTGAGTGCTTGGTTCCACCAGTAAAAGGTTCTGGTGGTTCTGTAATGTTGTTTGGCCCATGTTGCAGCCTTTCTTTCCTGTCGGGAGGGGTGACTTTCAGGATGGCAAGGCTCCCATCCTCAGAGCAAGTGTGGTCGCCCAATGTTTTGTTGAGCATGACATTGATGTTATCCATATGTCTTGGCCTTCTCAGTCTCCAGATCTGAACACATTTGAGCATTTATGGGACATTCTGGAACGATGCTTGAAGCGTTTTCCACCTCCATCAAACAGGCATAAGTTGATTGACTTTCTCATGGAAGAATGGTGCTGCATCCCTCCTGCACAATTCCAGATGCTGCTGGATTCCATGTCATGAGGCATACAGGCCGTACTGACCACATATTGTGGCCCAACACCCTATTAAGTGACTACATTGGCGTTTCCCTTGTTTTGTCCACTACCTGTATATGTTGGAACCCATCTGTGGATCGGTCCCATCGGCCGATGGGTCTGACCCATCTGTGGATGCACGAGAAATGACAATGCAGACCCATCGGCCGATGGGTCTGCGCCATCTGCGGATGTGTTGTTCACCTTGAAGGAATGTGTATGCATCAATGGTGGATGAGTATGTTTATTTGAACCTAAAAATATTATCTTATTTTTATCTTATCGACAAACGGTTATCGACAAACCACATGTCACGGACTGCTTTATAAACATTTATGACATCAATTGCTTATTTTTAGGTTCAAATAAACATACTCATCCACCATTGATGCATACACATTCCTTCAAGGTGAACAACACATCCGCAGATGGCGCAGACCCATCGGCCGATGGGACCGATCCACAGATGGGTTCCAACATATACACCATATAGACTGATAGAAGATAGCAAAGGCTTCGTTTGTGTTGATTCTTAATTGATGTGGTTTATACTGAGATAAATTGGGGGTGTGAGAGCACCTGATATGTCTGCTAAGAGGCCGGTACAAGAAACAAGAAGGTACAGTACGAACAGAGTATGGAGAGACACAATGGTTTGGAATTGGAAAATGGGTTCGACATGGGTGCATTCTCTTCCCTTACTTGTTAAATCTGTATAGTGAGTACATCATGAGGAAGTCAAACTTGGATTTTTTTTTTGTATAGAAGATCGAGGCTCGTGTAAGAACTAACGTTAATCACAAAAAAAAAACGGAGACACAAAACATACAATAAAGGGAGCGGGAGACAAGATGGGGAGAGTGAGGGAAGCACACAATTACAACAGCAGAGAACAGGGTCATCGGGAGATCTGTGGGAGGGAGAGGGCTGGGGGGAGGAGGATGACATAAAGGCTCGAGTCAGGATTAGAGGAAGGCACATCAACAATCTAAGGTATGCTTACGATACCACTTTGTTAACAGAAAGTAAAGAAAACTTGATGATTTGCTGCACACAGTGAAGAAGAAAAGTGAAAAGCTGGTTTTTATTTAAAACGAATAAAGACTAAAATCTTGTCACCTGAGAAGGTTGATGTGTTCAGGTTTGGAGAGGATCACATGGAAATAGTGGAAAGTTTCATTTTCCTGGATTGTAATATTGTCAGGATTGGCAAAGATCTGGAAACACAAAAATGTGACCATACAAACCTGGAGGAGGATGGTGAACGCTCTGATATTTCCAGTTACAATGCATGGATACTGTATGTAATGTACAGTGAAAAAGAAAGAAAGAAAGGAAGAAGATTGGCAGTTTTCAAATGTGGTGTTGGAGACTAATGTTTAAAATTCCATGGACTGAAGAAGAACAAACAAATCAGTGGTTGAATAAATTGGACTACGTGTACATGGGAAGGGATGATGCTAAAACAGAAACTGTCATACTTTGGATTCATCATGCAGAAAACGAAGTCTGGAGAAATCAACCATGCTCGGTATGGCTGAATGCTAGGTATAGCTGGATGTCTCTGCCAGAGCTTTGGGAAGCATTTCAAGATAGGATAGGATTTTCAGGCTGGAGTTCCCCAAGGCAGTGTTCTGGGCCCTGTGCTTTTTCTGGTCTTCATCAATGATCTCTCCGACTCTCTTGAAAATCCTCTCTATCTCTTTGCTGATGACTCTACTCGCTGTCGCTCCATTCTTCATCCCTCAGATCGGCAGTCTGCAGCCTCCTCACTCTCTGCAGACCTGGACAAAATAACAGACTGGGCAAACAAGTGGAACATGTCTTTCAATCCTGACAAATCTCACACTCTTATGATGTCTCTCCGAAAAGACCGACTGGACAACGCTCCCATCTACTTTCTGAATAATCCTCTCCAAGAAGTTCTGTCACTCAAACTTTTGGGTCTCACTATCTGCCATGATCTTTCCTGGGAAAACCACATTTCAAATCTGGCCTCCAAAGCCAGTCGCCGACTGGGCATCCTCCGTCGTGCGAAGTCCTTCCTTGGCACACCTGAGCTCCTCACCACGTACAAGGCTTTCATCCGCAGCTCAATGGAATACTGCTCTCCCCTCTGGGCTGGTGCTCCTGCCTCACACCTAGCTCGGCTTCACGCTGTTGAAAGCAAAGCATTCAGAATCATTGGAATCTCCCGCGATGAAGCTAACTCCAAGGGCCTCTCACTCACTCACCGCAGGCAGGTTGGTGGTCTTTCCGTCTTATACCGACTCCTCTCTGGCCTTGCCCCCCCCCCCCAGCTCTCTCTGGGCTCTGTCCCGCAAATATTCCTACAGGTCGCACAAGATCTGCCTGCAACCCTCTTATGGTTAAACTGCCAAAATCAAGACTCTCTGCTCACCTTCACTCCTTCATTCCTCTTTTCTCCCGCCTCTGGAACAAACTCCCTCACTCTCTTCATTCCCACTCCACCCTCCAGGTCTTTAAAACAGCTGTTCACCACCATCTCTTATCTTCCCCATCCAAAACCTTGATCTTTTCTATCCCCGATAATTTCACCCCAATTCCACTTTTTGAAATACCAACTTCTGTCCTGGAAGTCCTTGGTGTCCTTGTGTTTTATACTTCTCCCACCCCCCCCCCCCCCTTCCCACGCCTCCTCCCCCCAAGCCCTCTCCTCGCACACATCTCCCTGCTCTTAAATGTTTTGTGCTCTCAAGTGTTTGCGTGCTTCCCATTCTCTTGTCTTCCGCTCCCTCTTTTTATATATTTTGTTTGTCTGGTTGATTTGTTTGTGAAGTAAATGTGAGCTCTTTCACGAGCCTCGATTCAGTATACAAAAAAAAGAAAAGAAAAAAAAAAGGAATATTTGGAGAAATCTGATCAGGAATGTCTTTTGAAATCAGGAATGCCATTAGACACCTCATGAAGTGACAAGTTTATAACGTTTTTCCTTTTGTACTTTGCATTGACAAAAGTGATAAATCTTTATCAACACTTCGATTATCGATTATTGATCGATATTATCGATCGATCGATTATTGATTATCGAGCGCTTCGATTAATCGATTTCGAATAAGGGACTTCGATTACCTTTCATCCCTCAGTAGTTTTTCATTACCAGCTTGAGTTTATAATAGGAAGGTAATGTTTCCATCTTTCGTAAACAGAGAACAAACCGTTACTATATCAGTCTGAAAATATGTTGGCTTATCAGAACTTTGTTGAACATGCACCACAACTGGTATGATAATCCCAGCTTACTGTTTATGTCCATTGTAGTTTTGTACACAGCTAAAGTAAGTGAAAAAAAGCATTGCATGGCATAACGTTCCAGGGTCTTTGTTGCATGAATTGGCGTCTCTTAGATCCAAAAAGTTCAAACTCCGATTCATCAGACCAGAGCACCCAATTCCATTGTTCAACCTCCAAATCCTGGTGTTGCCTTGTAAATTTCACTCATTTCACCTCAAGCAGTGGTCTCAGCAGTGGTCTCTTTGCTACAACTCTGCGATGGAGACCTACTGCAATCAGTCTTCAAAAAAAAAACAGTGCTGAACAAAATATTAATGGTCATGCCTGCTCTCATTTCATTTGTCAGCTGCTGACTTGATTGAGAAAATCAAGTGCTTCTCTTGCCTTGGGGAGGTTCTTATCAGTCTTTCTGGCCTTTTCTTATCTTGTACCGAGCCAGTTTATTTGAGGCGTTGCAAAGGGTACCTCAAACCATTAAAGGATATCTTCAGCTTTTCCGCTAGTTCTGCCATCGTGTGCCCTTATTCTCACAGACTTTGGATCTTCATACGCTGTTCTGTTGTAAGTTGCTTCCTTGGCGCCATTCTGAACCGACTTGTAGACTTCCAAGAAAGGGAACAATCTGATGAAAACTAATTTCACATATTCACTCATTTGCAACCTTTTAATGTGGTTTCTTGTAATTCGCATTAATGTAACTGATGTGGATTTATTCAATAATTTATTGTGTTTTACTGTACCAAAATCCACAAACTATTTCCCGCATATTTTGTTTGTGGTAAGTGGATACACTATTACTAACACATGATAATATAATGTGTATATAATTTATATATACAAATCATACACTTATTTTGTTTGTTTGTTTGTCTTGCCAACAGTTGTTTCTTAAACGACTCCAACAGGGACCATAAAACCCATATCATTATAAAGGCCTTTGTTTTACGGTTGTATGTTTTTTCCTCTTGCCAATAACATATGTTCTTATATTTCGATGACTTATCGGCTATTTTCACTGAAGAATCATGATATAAGGGAAGTTGAGGCATTTGGAGGAGTGGGGTTGAGAGTTTGGGGGGTGGGGGGATTGAGGGCTTGAAGTAGAAATGGGGGGTTAAGGACTTGGGGTTGGGAAGGGCGGTTGAGGACATGTTGTGTGGAGGGCATTTGAAGAGAGGGTGGGGAGGGGTTTTGAACCCTTGGGATTTGGGTACAGGGGTCTTGAGGACTTGCGGTTGGGAGGGTGTTGAGGACTTGGGGTTGGTTGGGGCCTCGACTCTAACATGAGCCTCGACTTTGTGGAAAAAAAAAAAAATATATATATATATATATATATTTTTTTTTCTTTGGAAAAATGCCAGGGGCATATAAAAGGCTCCTTTATATGGTATGTGCCATGTGGCAAACTATAGAAAAGATGTGACATTCAATAGCAAGTAGAAAATGCCAAACAATAGAAAAGAAGAAACATTCCATGGCTTGTGGAAAATGCCAGACGATAGAAAATAAGGGACATTCAAAAAATCTCGTGTGCATGCTGTACTACCCTTGTGTTCTTAGGAGGAACCAAGTAATGTTCTAGAAAAGTTAATATAAAGGGGCGCCAATTTGAGTCATACAGCTGCATGAAGAAGTAAATGTATTTTAACCTATATATGTTGGGCGCCCCTCTGAGGGTGATTTATAATTAAATAATTAATCGAATAATTGATTAATCAATAAATCAAAAATACCCTTTACAGCCAAATCACTTGGTCATTGTCAATCCAAATATCATCTTACTAAATCAAAAGGTGCCTGAGATATTGCCCAGATGAGAAAGGAAATAAATAAGTACTTAAGTAATCCATAATAATTAGTAATTAATCAATTAATTGATAAATAAAAAAACAAAAACTACACTTTTTGCCAAAGCACGTGCGCACTATTGTGCCCAAATTTCAGCTTCCTAGCTCAAAGGATGGCTGAGATATCGCCCAGACAAACAAGAAAGAAAAAAAGAAAGAAAACAAGAAACCGGAGTGAAAACTGAGTACTCCCTTTCAGCGTGCATCATCTCCAGGCCCCCTTAAGTGCCCGGCAATGACGTTATGCAGCGCCTGGAGATGGAATAAGAAAGGAGCAGTGTACAATATCTTTAATGGTAAATGATCTGCCGTGAAAGAAAGATCGGTTGATTTGTTGATATTTATTTCCATACAATAAACAATTTGATATGGTACAATACTCATAATGACGTTGAAAATCAGGTT
Source organism: Myxine glutinosa (assembly GCF_964187855.1). Classification (NCBI taxonomy): domain Eukaryota; kingdom Metazoa; phylum Chordata; class Myxini; order Myxiniformes; family Myxinidae; genus Myxine; species Myxine glutinosa. Next base: position 112,990,423 of record NC_136264.1, read on the forward strand.
TAAGAATAATCACGTTTAAATACGAACCAAATGTATTTTGTCATTGACCAAGACTTTATTCAAAACGATATAAAATACTTGAAAAGTTCCTGGAACATTCTGCGAATTGCGAAACCGCGAATGGGTGAGGGGCATGGTTTCAATGGAAAAAGGGGGATTGGGTCTCGAATCGCGAAAATCCGCGAATGTCGAGGAACAAACATCCACAAATGGTGAGGCATTTGATTGCGAGGCAAATCACAACCAGTTGCGGCAAATCCCGAGAATGTCGACGATAATCCACGAATGTTGATGAAAGTCCTGCAAATGGCAAGGCAAACCCGCGAATGTTGGCGATAATTTCTCGAAGGTCGATGAAAATCCCGTGAATGTATGCCGTGACATCTATCTATAATTCCAGTAATCTCTGTCTGTCTGTACGTTTGTTTGTCTGTGACCGCTGTTTCTCGACAACCACGGGTCCGATATACTTTTAACTTGCCAGGTATATTGCTGGGGACCCGAGGATGTGCCTTTTCAAGGTTTCATATTAATCGGACAATTACTTACCGAGCTATGTCCAAAAAACGATTCAACCAATCAGAGAGCAGCGAACGATCGCGTGTGCCGAACGTGGCGGACACACTCTGCCTCGGATGGCACATTTGACAGCGTATTCATTTATTTCACGTTGGAAAACTATGTTGCCGTTAAACTATGTTTTAATAAAGTTTTAAAACTAATAAAAACGAATTTGCGATTCATTCGCTTTCCTGCGCGTTTGTGCACGCGATGGCGATTGCTTTACCAAACTCCGGAAGCCGTTCGCTTTGGACCAAACCATTTCATGTAAATAGAGGGGGGGGGATATAATTTTAGATATAGATATAGTACGGGCAATGCCCTAGTCTATCTATAATTCCACTAATCTCTGTCTGTGTGTGTGTGTGTATGCGACCGCTGTTTCTCGACAACTACCGGTCCGATATACTTGAAACTTGCCAGGTATATTGCTGGGGACCCGAGGATGTGCCTTTTCAAGGTTTCATATTAATCGGACAAGTAGTTACCGAGCTATGTCCAAAAAACGATTCAACCAATCAGAGAGCAGCGAGCTATCACGTGTGCCGAACATGCCGAACAGACTCTGCCTCGGACGGCACATTTGAGAGCGTATTCATTTATTTCACGTTGGCAAACTATGTTGGCGTTAAACTATGTTTTAAAACTAATTAAAACTACTTTGCGATTCATCGTAACTGCGATTCGTAACTGCCGTTCGCTTTGGCTTTGCGAATGGACCAAACCATTTCATGTAAATAGAGGGGGGGGATTGTCACCGTACTCGCAAGCCGTTCGCTTTGGACCAAACCATTTCATGTAAATAGAGGGGGGGGATATAATTTTAGATATAGATATAGTACGGGCATGCCCTAGTTGTTTCAATGGGGAAAAGAGGGATATGTTATCGGTTCCTGGCAGTTCTTGATTCATAGATGAGTTTTAAGTTAATAAGTTTTTTTAAGTTTAAAATGTTTTCGACCGCAAATGCACATGACTATAGTTTCATTAAAATGCTTGCAAAAAAAACAAAACAACACTCGGTACCATTTTGAAGGAATGTGCTTGCAGTTTATTAAGTGCTTAACCAGCTTAACCATACCGCACTGTGAAACTAAAAAAACAACAACAACATCATGTACCATTTCAAATTTTTATTTTACAAGCACACGGAACTTTTCAAATGATGATGATGATGATGGTGATGAATTAAAATCCCATGAATTCCTCGAACTCTGAGGGCCACCCAAATAATGGTGCTGCAACATCGTGCACTGAGGGAGAGGCAGGAGAGGTAGGAGAAGATGCTGATGGTCTTGAGGTGGAGGGAGCAGGGCGGAAGAAATGTGTAATGGAGAGATTGCCGGCCTGGCAGATTGCGGGAGGTTTTGATGCAGTCTTTTGTATGGGAGCAGCAGATCATCCAAGCCCCTCTTGAACTTGTGGTACAGCGCCATAACTGCGTCAGCGTCTTGCACCCTGTTGGCAATCGCCCACATGTCCTGCAGCACCTCGCCCAGGAACTGGACTGTGAGGTTGGACCTCGGCACCTCTTCCTCATCACTGCCCACCTCCTCCTCCTCCTCGGAAACGTTTGTAATGGTAATGGCCTCCAACTCCTCCTTTGTGACCGGGTTTAGGGAACGGTTCAGCATCATGGGTTTCAGCATGAAGTCCCCTTTTGCATTTGCACGAATGAGAGGTTCACTCAAAGCCATACTCGTCTACGTGTTGTGCTCGATCCATATGCTGAGTCTTCTCCATCCTTTCTATGTGGACATCGCGAACATGGATGACCACCTTCGTACTCGATACAGCGCTCGCTGAAACACTCTCACGAATCGCCTTCTCGTTCTTCCGTATGTAGCGAATGGTGGATTCGCTGACACAATAATGCCTGCAAACAGAGGCCGCACTCTCTCCTCTCGAAAGCCGGTCCAGCGGCTTCACTTTCTGCCTCAGGCTCATAACTTTCTTCTGCCTCTTGGTAGTTGACGCATCTCTAGCATTGGTCTTGCGCTTGGGAGCCACGATTGAACGATGAGCAAAGCGGGAGTCAAAAATGCAGTTCAAAACAACAGGACGAGAAAAATGATTGAGACCCAAGACACAGTCGGTATATGTAGGAATGATGGCATTGTGGGTAGCGCTGTGAAGGGGTGAGTACTCTGCACATTGTTTGTGGGGGATGTTATCGGATGATGCCATATTGAGCCTATCTGCTAATTTCAATAACGGTTTTAATGAAGCGTTTTCCTTGTATAATTCACGGGGTTGACTTGTTTACACAGCTGGTGGGATATCCTACGAAGCTCTCGATTATAGTGCAGGTAAAATTTGTGGCCGCGAATTTGAAAACGTGAATGAAAAGCCATGAAAACGTGAAGCACATGGCAGCGAATGCAGAGGCAGGTCAAGTTTGTGGCTCACAGAAGATGTTTTTTTTTGCGTATATCCAGCTGCTTTGTGCATGGCTGGTGAAAGATGGGTTTTATAAATGTGTCAAGCTAGTGGCTCATTAATTATTTTTTTTTGCGCCCCAGAAAAGCTGCGAATTCGCCAAACACGGCTGCGAATATGGGAAAAAACTCGAATTCGCAGGACACTTTTCTGCGAATAGAGAAACAGGATAATGTTTCTGTTCAGAAAACATTCGGAACCGCAAATAGTGGAACCGTGAATAGCAGGTTGCGACCCTATATATATTATCTATAATATATATATATTATATATATATATTATATATGATATATATATAATTATATATATATATATATATAGATATATATATATATATATATATATATATATATATATATATATATATATATATATATATATATATATATACACAAACACACATATATATATATATATATATATATATATATATATATATATATATATATATATATATATATATATATATATATATATATATATATATATACACAAACACACATATATATATATATATATATATATATATATAAATATATATATATATATATATATATATATATTGTTGTGGTTCTACACCACCCTCCTTTACCCCCTACCAAGGGGGGATTAGGCCCCTTGGTCTTGCTAGGCTTGGCGGAACCGAGACTTGCAACGTCCCCTCCGGACAAACGCGGAGTAGGATTTCGGGACCACTTCTCGCTCGTACCTAATTCCCCGCGCTGCCCTGGGAGCGAGGAAACAAGCCTCGCACGAACCATGTGTGATGTGAGTACGCCGAGCGGATTGCGTACACGTGGTCCGCGCAGTTACCTAGAGGTTGCAACCCGATTAGACCCAACCCGATTTGTGCTCGTGCCACGCTTAGTCAAATGAGGAAACCACAGGAACGATCGAATCGGGAAAAGGAAGAACAAGGGTTTAATTATTCCCACACGTATATACAATGTTCAGGGATGCAGAGACACAGAGTAGCCTTAAACAGTCTTAACTTAACCCCAGACAATGGGCCCGGCTCACACTCACACAGGGAATTGCAAATGGGTAGATGTTCCCCAACGCGTCGATGTGGTCGCCCAGAGACGGTCCCCATCCGGCTCTCCACGGCCCCGGCACGTCCCGCAAAGATGGTGGCAGGCGAAGGCAGGGACTCGTAGCGTGTCTCCCAAACAAGGCAGATGATGGGGCGGAACGGCAAAGGGCGGGACTTTTAGCGCGGCTGGCGATTACTCAGCCGTTCTCACTCGCACGTCTCAAATGCACTGTATATTGGCTTATGCGCGTCTGGCTGCGCCCGCGTATCTGTACAGTTCTCACGTGTTGCCAACTCCTCTTTCTCAATCCTCTCAGCTGGTTAGTGCGCGAGAGTTCTCGTGCAAGTTCTTTATAACGATCCACTTCCGCGCTAGTTCTCATTAAAGTCCTTCTCTCTCGCAGCAAGTCCTCTTGAGGGCTTTGCGCAGCGGGTCTTATAGCTACGCCCCCCGAACCTTCTGGAACACTCTCAATCCTTCTCACCATGCCCTGTGACGCAACGCCGCCATCACCACCTCTGAGCTCTGATTGGCGGCTCGTCCTTACTGTCAGCGCTTCCGCTGCTCCGCCCTCGACTCCGCCCCGGTCCTCCTCTGCTTGCCTCGTGTTAACTCGCCCAACAATGAACCGACGTTAACGCAAAAGGGATTGAGGCTACGGACGTAGGATGATCGGTGGCAGTAGGGCCTATTTTCTCCTGGCTCTTACTCAGCGCAGAACTAACGATGGAAAGGAACTAAGCTCACAAATACTAAGATATAACTATACTATCGCGAGGCAAGTAACTAACTATTTTGGGCAAATTTTAACCTTTATTAGACTCACTTTACAAACTCAAAACCGCAACAATTTATATATATATATATGTATATATATATATATATATATATATATATATATATATATATATATATTGTTACGGATCTCGGAGTATGGCACTCCCCTTACCGAGGGGGGGTTAATCCCCTCGTCTATTAAGCTGGCCGTCTCCGGTCCTGGAGCTATGACGTCACTTCCGGTCAGCGCTGAATAGCGTGGTAGGCCAATTGTTCCTTTTACCTAACTAGGGCATGCCCGTACTATATCTATATCTAAAATTATATCCCCCCCCTCTATTTACATGAAATGGTTTGGTCCAAAGCGAACGGCTTGCGAGTACGGTGACAATCCCCCCCCTCTATTTACATGAAATGGTTTGGTCCATTCGCAAAGCCAAAGCGAACGGCAGTTACGAATCGCAGTTACGATGAATCGCAAAGTAGTTTTAATTAGTTTTAAAACATAGTTTAACGCCAACATAGTTTGCCAACGTGAAATAAATGAATACGCTCTCAAATGTGCCGTCCGAGGCAGAGTCTGTTCGGCACGTTCGGCACACGTGATAGCTCGCTGCTCTCTGCTCTCTGATTGGTTGAATCGTTTTTTGGACATAGCTCGGTAACTACTTGTCCGATTAATATGAAACCTTGAAAAGGCACATCCTCGGGTCCCCAGCAATATACCTGGCAAGTTTCAAGTATATCGGACCGGTAGTTGTCGAGAAACAGCGGTCGCATACACACACACACACACAGACAGAGATTAGTGGAATTATAGATAGATTACCAGTGCCTTCCGGTAAGCGAGGAAATGAGCCCCGCCCGAGCTGCGGACAAGATGGAAGATTGCCGAGCGGTTTAGCAACCCGCAGCTCGAGCCGTTATGAAAAGGGACTAAACCCGATTATAGCGGTTGGCCAAATCGTGCCACAGGTACTCAATGGGGAAAAGACTAAGACGATCGGACGAGAGGAAGCAAAGAATACGAAGGGTAAAGGAAGAACAAATATGGTTTATTACTATCTAAAAGAGGAAACGAAAGAAGTGATTGTACAAGAAGAGAAAACAAAAGGACATAGGGCAACCTTATACACAGTCTTATATTACCATATGCCCAGACAGAACAAACAGACTTACACGAATAGGGAATGGCAGGAAGGAATGGCTGGAAGGGGGAGAAGGTCCAAGCAGATGGCAGGGCAGGAAGGTCCGGGCAGATGGCACAGCATCGAGGTCCGCTCCAGGTCGCGCTCCGGTCCACGGCTTGAGGCGAAATCTGGCGGCAGCTGCACGTATCGGTTTCACCCGGTCGGACAATGCGAATATATTGCGGTATTGTCGTCGTCAATGGACCCACTCTCCTGCCTTACGATTCAGCTGTATCTCATCTGCTGCCTCTCTCTCTCTCTGCCATTCAACTCCCTCTCTGCCGTTCAACTCCTCCTCTGCCGTTCAACTCCTCCGTGAAAAGGCTTTGCGTTCGCGCTTTTATTGGAAGCTTCGCGTATTAAGCCGCGTCCGCTTTGCTCCACCTACTCGTGAACACGCCCCGGCCCGGATTGGTCACAAGGGTTCACTCGTACCTCCCCTCGTGACGCGTCGATGGGGCCACGCCTGTGTTCCTGGCCACTCTGACCGCGTGCGTAATGGCGGCTTGGGGCCAGCAACAAACCAAAAGGGCAGCGAACGCTGCAATACAGCTACTGGCACTTTGAAGAGAGAGAGATGATTGGGGATAATTGAAGGGGGCTATCTTATTTGATTAATACAACGCAGATTCAACTATTGGAAACAGATCCTTACCTGAAACATAGACTAATGAAATAACTGAAGAAGATCCTATGGTTTGCTACGTGTTGTACATGGCCTAACTAGGGTGCAACCTTTACAAAGGGGGATATTTACAAGAATTATTATTATACAAAGTGAAGGTTCTAAAAACCGTAACACAGCACCCGTCTCACCTCCAGGGCCGTCCCGGCCCAAAATAACTTTAAATTAATGTGACACTCAGGTGTAGTAACCCTCTACTATTAACCTTACCCTGAGTGCGACAGTTTTAAAACAATTAAGTATGTCCCGCCTGCTGCGTTGTATTCTGTCTAACTGATTCACGCTCACAGGATAACCGAATCACGGAATTAATTCGCAAACTACACATTTACGGTGGGGAGCATTATTTACAAAGACTACACTATTTGGTATTTACAAAACTAAACCCAGGACCTGTTCTTTTGGGAAACAAAAGCAGTTTTTGAGAAGAGGAAAGGCATACACTGCACTGCACCGGTGCACCACACCCACGGGTGCTCCGAGACACACAATTGATATTGCAGTGCAATCTCAGAGCACCAAAAGCACCACCATTAAAGCACCCAATAAAAAAACACAAAGCACCATCCAGTGCACATTTCCACAATAAACAATAATCATTGCGTCCGACGTCTTCTTCTCTCTGCTGTTCCGCTGGTTCTAGACGACTTCTTGATGTTCTGTGCTTGCGGCCTATTTGATAATAATAAGAAGGCACAAAATGCGTCCATTTCTTAATTATGGCCAGCAGGGGCCAACTAAGGGTGGTCCACCTGCTTGGCATAGGTGCCACCTTTACCGTGGTCCGCAAGCAAGATTCCCAGCAGCGATGCCAGGCCCCAAAACGTGGGGTCCATGAGTGGTGCTCGGCCACAGACATGTGGTCCATATTGTGGTGCTCAGCCACAACAACGTGCGGTCCGTAAGTGTGGTACCGGTCCAGGCAGGCAGCAGCGAGGGTGCGGCACACAACTGCGGCGCCTGCATGCTTTCCCCTCAGTGCCCAGAGAGCACGGTCCATAGGTGGGGAAGGAAGACAAAGCAGAGTTAGCGGGGTGCAAGGGCGCAAGGGCACACATCAACACAAGGCAATGCAGAGGTGAGGTACGCAGGAGAACGAGCGGAGAAAGCTCGTCCCTACCGTACACCCCCCCCCCCCCTGTCACCTAATCTACCCTTGCCCTTACCCCGTATTTACACCATTTATAAATCCGTCGCTTTTGTCTTGTCTTCCCCATATCTCCCCTCTATACCAAATTCGTTATCAATCCCTCTAACCAAATTTGCCATAAAGCCCAATTTCTCATCAATTCCTCCTAAGGAGGAAGAGATGGAACAACAAGCACAATGTCACCCCCACGTCATGATGCGTCTTACATACCAGACATTTGCAAAAAACGGTTGTGTGGAGTCCTGTCACCTTGGTGAGTGGATGCAGATGGTGCGAAGAGATTCCAATCCTAACTATACTCTAAATGACTTTCACACTTTTACTCTACCCGGGGTCTTTCCCTGCAAAACCATTGGCCATCTTTCACTATGTGGTTCTAAGAACCAAACTCCCATTGACCAAACTGTGGTGCTCACCAATTTGGGGTCTCACTCCCCCGATTCTACTCCCTGTGCCCTCGCACAATTTCCGGGCTGGGTCGTGTGGCGCTCCCAGCAGGTCCGCACACCTGCACACCTCCGCCACTGCAGTTGTCTCCGAGCTTACCTGCTCCTTACCCTAACCTATCTGGGGAAGGCCCTCTGGTGCTCTCACCCCCTACTGCCCTCTCTGGCGTCGGGCTACCCGGGTCCCTCCTTGGATCCTCGGGCCCCATTGAACACTACTGGCTCCCAGAGCCTACCTGCGGCCTCACCTGGCCGACATACTAACAGTGGCGGAGTGCTCAACCAATCACACTCACTAACAGGCCACATGCCCAGCCAATTGACTCCACTAATGCACCCAACACAACACTCTGTGCAACTACTCGCACCACAGATGCCAATATCCAACCACAATTTACCTACTCCCTCTACCTACTTTTAAACTACCCTCCCCGGGTACTCGTGAAGGGGTCCTGTCTTATTTGTGAATTCAGACTGTGAATGTGAATTCAGACTTTGTACACATTCCATCACTTTCTCCGATTCCATCCATCTTCCCCATCCACTCCTTTCGCACCAACCACTCCACTCCACGTATTCCACACTACTCACTCCACACCATCCATTCCATACTCCATGTATTCCATACCATCTATTCCATACAACCCTTCTCCATGCTCCATTCATTCCATATAACCATTCCCCATACCTCCGTACTTCACTTACACACCTGGTGGCACCTGCACACCTGGTGGCACTCGCACACCTGGTGGCACTCGCACACCTGGTGGCACTTGCACCCTCCTTTCCTTCAGGACCATTCACTCAATACAACACGCAATCACACCTTTCACCATACTCTGCTCAATACACTTTCACACACACACTGCATCATCTGATCTACCTGGTTTTCCCTCTAACTTAGTGCTTCCCTGTCACCCCTTATTCTATGCACAACCCACGTCATTATCCTCCAAACTAATCTACCTACGTCCCCTACTACAGGTACATGTCGCTACTTAACTCTCATGTTACCTATTGTCATTTTTCTAAATCCCTATACGTTATAACCTAACCCTCCCGGGCTAGTTTTCACAGCCATACCCCATAAAACTATAGCTCCTTTGCCCACATGGATGCGAGGGATGGTAGAGCTCCCATCCCCCCACATCACCATATACCATTTGCCATCATCACTATCACTATCCGGTCCACTAAACTTGAGCCTCTCGGAACGTCAATACATCATTAAAGCTCGGCTTCGCAAAGCCGAGCAATGAATACGGGTGGTTTGGTCTACTGCGGTTGGGTCCGTCCGGCACTCGATTCAGGGGAGGAGGTTTCGTCGGGCCAAGGTTTAAAGCACCATCCCTACGCAGGGCCTTTCGCTCCCATGCGCGGTGGGCCAGCCTTGCCCGGGTGAAATGCCGCCACCACAAGGGGGCGCCGTTCCGACCCCTCCTACCTTCCCTCGAACCGGGCCGGTCGCCTTGCTCGGCAAAGCGCGGACTCGACCATGCGGGGCGGGGCCCGGCGCGAATCCTGCACGACGCTCCAAACAGGAGCGACGCGACACCGATCCCTGCCGGTTCCCGCAGTACACAAAGCCCGGCACGGACCGGGAGCTCGCGTCGGCTAAACGTCGGTCTGAACGCTGCCCCGGTCAACGTCGATGCCCTACTCGCATGCTCACACCACGCGCTCCGTTCTTTGCTCATACATCCCATACACTTTGTCAATTCCACCACCGCACTCTCTGTTACACACCACTCGCTGTTCGCACATTCCATAACACACCTTGGTGCACACTCTCCCGGTACGTACTCCGTACCACTCACCACAGGTGTGCACTCCTGCGCATACCCACTCATGCGCTCCGATGTGCCCTCCCGCACACGCGCCACAACCAACTCAGGTGTGCCTCCTCGCACACGCTCAACCATTCCAAGTGTGCATCCTCGCACCCGCTCCTCATCCATATCACTCTCCGTATCACTCTTATCACACATACACTCCGACGTGCATTCTCACTCGCACTCGGTATCACTCCCACACTTTGTAACACACTCACTCTTCGACGCACACTTTTTCCTCACACGCGTGCCATTTTCTCTCACACAGCACACCACGGACCTCCCACAAATGCCCGCGGTACGCTGGGATCCCAAGCGCGCGAAAATTCTTTTCGTGCCAAACATTCTCCCGCAAAATCTTTTTGCACCATATACCACCTTACTCACCTTTGGGATCCTCCTCTCCACATGCACCTGCAAATCTTTATAAGGATTAGCAAGTACGGCATCAGGATGTGAATTCAGACTTTGTACACATTCCATCACTTTCTCCGATTCCTTTCCTATCTCTGCCGTCTCTCCAATCCCAATTTCAACTATAACCATTTCATTCTGAATTAATTCTTTTCCTCCGACAACCGCCGGCGCATATGAATTTGCCAGGTCGAATTCGGCGGCCGTCGGGTTTTTCACACCCCGTGTCGCGATTTCTATCCCGGTCCACCCGGCTGTGCTTTGCTCACCCTCGCTCACCCCGCGCTTCTCAAACCACGCTACCTCGTCACGTACCGATGCGCCCTTCCCGCTCGACATGCGATTAATGCTCTTCCCACATTCTTTTATCTGGCCACCTATTTTGTTTCCACACTCTTCAATTAGATTTCCCAATTGCTCCCCCCGAGCATCTATCTTATCATTTAGCTTTTCCAATCCATTCATGATTTGCGCCATGAGGGCTTGCATGTCGAAGCCCGCTGGTACAATGGGCTCGGCTACCGCTGCCACGTGTGAGGCGCCGCCATCTTGTGCACCTGCAACCCCCACTGTCACACCTTCTTCAACCCCCTCTTCCATTACTCCAACTGCCTCCCTGGGGTCCTGGGTCGACTCTACCTCCTCTTCTATCTCCCCCACCGGCATCCGACCGCCTTGATCATCCATGGCACGATTATAATTTGGATATTAATACTAGATTTCGGCCGCTCCTTATTTTAACCAAATTTTTCAGATGTGTTAAAAATTTGGTTCGAGTCCAAATCCCACACTCCTGACACCAATTGTTACGCCCAATAGCACAATTGGTGTCCAAAATTTGGTCTAAATAAATTTAGTCCCAGGTTCCAGATCCCAACTCCTGACTACCAATTGTTACGGATCTCGGAGTACGGCACTCCCCTTACCGAGGGGGGATTAATCCCCTCGTCTATTAAGCTGGCCGTCTCCGGTCCTGGAGCTATGACGTCACTTCCGGTCAGTGCTGAATAGGGTGGTAGGCCAATTGTTCCTATTACCTAATTACCAGCGCCTTCCAGTAAGCGAGGAAATGAGCCCCGCCCGAGCCACGGACAAGATGGAAGATTGCCGAGCGGTTTAGCAACCCGCAGCTCGAGCCATTAACAAAGGGACTAAACCCGATTATAGCGGTTGGCCAAATCGTGCCACAGGTACTCAATGGGGAAAAGACTAAGACGATCGGACGAGAGGAAGCAAAGAATACGAAGGGTAAAGGAAGAACAAATATGGTTTATTACTATCTAAAAGAGGAAACGAAAGAAGGGATTGTACAAGAAGAGGAAATAAAAGGACATAGGGCAACCTTATACACAGTCTTATATTACCATATGCCCAGACAGAACAAACAGACTTACATGAATAGGGAATGGCAGGAAGGAATGGCTGGAAGGGGGAGAAGGTCCAAGCAGATGGCAGGGCAGGAAGGTCCGGGAAGCAGATGGCAGGGCAGGAAGGTCCGGGCAGATGGCACAGCATCGAGGTCCTCTCCAGGTCATGCTCCGGTCCACACTCCGGGCTTGAGGCGAAACCCGGCGGCAGCTGCACGTATCGGTTTCACCCGGTCGGACAATGCGAATATATTGCGGTATTGTCGTCGTCAACGGACCCACTCTCCTGCCTTACGATTCAGCTGTATCTCATCTGCTGCCTCTCTCTCTCTCTCTCTCTCTGCCGTTCAACTCCTTTCTCCCCTGCCGTTCAACCCCCCCTCTGCCGTTCAACTCCTCCTCTGCCGTTCAACTCCTCCGTGAAAAGGCTTTGTGTTCGCGCTTTTATTGGAAGCTTTGCGTATTAAGCCGCGTCCGCTTTGCTCCGCTTACCCGTGAACACGCCTCGACCCGGATTGGTCACAAGGGTTCACTCGTACCTCCCCTCGTGACGCGTCGATGGGGCCACGCCTGTGTTCCTGGCCGCTCCTCCCTTTTCCTCCCACTCTGACCGCGTGCATAATGGCGGCTTGGGGCCAGCAACAAACCAAAAGGGCAGCGAACGTTGCAATACAGCTACTGGCACTTTGAAGAGAGAGAGAGATGATTGGGGATAATTGAAGGGGGCTATCTTATTTGATTAATACAACACAGATTCAACTATTGGAAACAGATGCTTACCTGAAACATAGACTAATGAAATAACTGAAGAAGAGCCTATGGTTTGCTACGTGTTGTACATGGCCTAACTAGGGTGCAACCTTTCAAAGGGGGATATTTACAAGAACTATTATTATACAAAGTGAAGGTTCTAAAAACCGTAACACTATATATATATATATATATATATATATATATATATATATATCAAAGGGAGGCGCAAAGCGCCCCTCCCTTTATATAAGCGATTGTTTCTCTGTATGCGAGCTCGCTCGCTCGCTCGCTTGTATATGTAAAATGTAAAAGCAGAAACGGACGAGCTTTTACATGGGGACTGAAAATGCGTTTCTCGGCTTCTACTGGACGAAATGCACTACAAATTTCAGAAGTAAATGCTTTATACGTCCAGGTAATGTCTTCGAACTTTCAGCAACGTCCGTTTCTGCATTCTTGAGTTATATTTAGAAAACCCTCGAAATCACGTTGCGATCTGTCCATCCGTCCGCCCAAAATGTGTTGGCATTCATATCTCAAGGACTGTACATTGAAACTAGCTGAAACTTGGAATATACATCGGCCAATAGGTCTGGTTAATGGCTATCGAAACAAATTCCACCCACGTGCTATAGTTTTTGGTTTAAAATTAAATATATAAAAATATATATACATAAATAAATATATAAAAATATATACACAAATCGAATGTACTGGCCCAATGGCCTCATGGATAAAGCATCAGACTCCCAAGCTGGGGATTGTGGGTTTGAATTCCGTCTTGGTTGAATATTTTTTCCCCTTACTTTTTCAAGTTTTTTATATCGTCTTGAATAATTATGAGCTAATGAACATCTTGTACAATGAGCAAATGCATTTTGTTCGTATTTAAAATGTAGTTATTCTTAAACCTGAATTTCAGCATCATTATGAGTATTTTACTACATCAAATTGCTTTTTGTATGGAAATCAAGGTAGGCGCAAAGCGCCCCTTCCATTTTTTGGGACGGTTTTCTGTATGCAACTTTAACACGAGTGAAAATTAGTTTCTTGGCTTCTACTGGTATATCTATAATAATAAAAGGCAGTGTCCGTCCATCCGTCCGTCTGTCTGTCTGTCTCCTCCATAACTCCAAAACCATGAAACATAGCGGCCCCAAACTTTGCATGCATACACCTGGACCTCCAGCATGTTGCAAGGATGAAAACTGGATGTTTGGGTGTGTTATAACACCCTTTTAAAAGATGATTAACGAGGTGCTCATCAGAAAAAAAACCCCAATGTGTTGGCCTACCAAAATGGCAGCCCACCATCTTTGTCATCTCACTGCACCTCGCTGGGTTCTTAAGCTGCCATTTTGTTTCGGCCTATTCAAACGTGCCTTGCCTTGGAAACATGATTGATTATCATTACATAATTGATTATCATTACATAATTGAACCATATCATCAAAATCTGGATTTGGACATGAGGATTGGATGCTGTAGACTAAATAATCTCCAAATCTGGAGTGAAATCTGACAAAATTTACCATATCTGCGATTTTATAACTAAGTATATATGCATTTATTTAAGCGACCGACATCTGGCAAATAATATACATTTACTTATTCATGCAGCTGTATGAATCAAATTGGCACCCCTTTCTATGAACTTTTCTAGAGCATTACTTGGTTCCTCCTCAGAACACAAGGGTAGTCCAGCATACACACGAGATTTTTTGAATGCCCCTTATTTTGTATTGTTTGGCATTTTCTACAAGCTATAGAATGTCCCTTCTTTTCTATACTTTGCTACATGCCACCCTTGTATAAAGGGGCCTTTTCTATGCCGCTGGCATTTTACCCAAGAATATATATATATATATATATAATATATATATAATATATATATATATACATATATATTTTTAAAGCAAAAACTATGGCACTTAGGTGGAATTTGTTTTGAAAGCCATTAATTAAATGTATTGGCCAATGTATATTCCAAGTATAGCCTTTTGAGATGTGAGCGCCAACACATTTTGGACGGATGGACGGATGGACGGACGGACGGACGGACGGACAGACTGACATACACCAACGTGGATTTGAGGGTTTTCTTAATAAATTAATAATGATAATTATATAGATGGTCATGGAAGCTGTTGTTTTTTATGTTGTATATGATCATGTATACTTTACCTCAACATATCCGGCTGTGCCAAACTGTGCCAGCAGGAGTGGAAAAGCCGCGTGCTCGAGAATCAGGCTCAGCTAGAGTCAGAATTACAACGGGCTGAGGAGTTTTACGTGCAGCAAGTGTCCAGGCTGAGAAAGGTACCAGCCTTCAAAGATCAAAAAAAAAGAAAGATTTGCAACACTAAGTTCAAAATATTCCCTTTAAAAACATCTGGTGAGTTTTGCTTAATTGTATTTCTTTTTCCACAAATTATTTAGGACAAAAGTGTATTTGCTCACCAGTCTCAGCAGAAGTGCCACCCACATTGAACCTTGTGTATAGTTTGTGCTGGCATCATGATATGGATGCCATTATCAAAATTGGAATGTCTTGCACGTTACTCGCTGCACAACCCTCAAAAAACATCACTAGCTTTGCCTGTTGTACTCTGTATGCCTTTCTGACCTACATGTATAAAGGACTGCAGGCTAACTGAATCACTCTCATGGAAAATTTATGAACATTGTTTGCCTCTCATGAGTAAATTCATCTATCTGGTTTTTATTTGAGCAATTATCCACATGCTATGCATTCACATTCATTAAATTGTTCCTGTGTACAATGTGTGCACTCTTACTTATGATGTATGCAATTGGGAGCTTGATTAAACATCAAACCATGTGGCCTGCGGTCCTTACGTAAGAGGTCCTGACCGTGAATCTCTGATCTATTTATTTGTTTGAATATAAAAATAGAATATTGCCAAGGTGATTATTTTGTACCCCTCATGCACTCTTTCCCATTTATCTAACCTCACCCACTGCATTGGCCGACCATCCACAATCACATCGCTGCATCATATTTTGGCATTTGCTTTCTCCTTTTTGTTGTTGTTTTGTTAATTATGGGAACATGCTGAGCATGTTTTCCATTTGCTACTGAAGGCTTGCACAGTGAGCACTTGCTGCATTTATATACTTTGACTTCGTGAATGAAAAATAAACTGTCTAAAAATTCTTTTTGTTATACAATTGTATCATTTAGGTACATAACTTGTGTATGTTCACTTGCACTCTATCCGTGACTGAGTAGGATGTGTGCTCACTGCTCATGCTGAGTATGGATTCCCATGGGTCTCAACAGCTGATATTGCAAATTGCTTTCTATATGACAGAATTGTTTGGTTTCTTGTTTCCAGAATGCAATATTGAGGGCTTTGGCAGATAAGTCACCGGACAGACTTTTGGGGTAAGTTGTAACTTTTTCTCATCCTAACACCCAAATAGTGGTACTGTAGTAGTGTCGCATAATATATGCATATGTATGTATGTGTGTATATATATATATATATATATATATATATATTTATATATATATATATATATATATATATATATATATATATATATACACACACTACTGGTGAAAGGTTTTAGAACGCCTCAATTTTTCCAGTTTTTATTGAAATTTACGCAGTTTAATGTCTCAATGTACTCTGAAATTAAGCATAGAACAAATAAACAATTGGAGATCAAAAAGAAATCATAGAATCATTTTGTTTAACAAAATTTAATTTAAAATTTTGACCCAGCAAAGTAGCCACCTTTTGCAGATATAACTGCTGAAAACACTCGTGGCATTCTTTCGACAATGGAAATGAAATATTGTTCGGGAGTTCTTCCCAACACTGTTGCAGCAGTTCCCACAAATGTGTTGCACTTGTAGGTTGCTTTGCTTTCACCCTTCTGTCCAGTTCATCCCAAACCAGCTCGATGGCGTTTAAGTCTGGAGACTGTGCTGACCATTCCATGATTTGAAGCCTACCGTCTTGTTCTTTTCCTCGAAGGTAGTCTTGACATAGCCTGGAGGTGTGTTTAGGGTCATTATCTTGCTGTAGGATGAACCCCTGACCAACTAGGCGTATACCAGAGGGTATTGCATGGCGCTGCAAAATGCTGTGGTAGCCCTTTTGGTTCAGGGTGCCAATCACTCTGTGCAAGTCGCCGACTCTGGATCCAGGAAAAGAGCCCCAGACCATCACGCTTCCTCCTCCATGTTTGACAGTTGGTGTGGGGGACTGAGGACCATCCTTTTGCCTACTCGACGGCGTACAAAAACCCTGCGTGATGAATCAAAGATTTCAAATTTTGATTCATCGGTCCATAAGTTCTTCTTCCAGTCTTCAGTAGTCCACTCGCGGTGCTTCATGGCCCAGGCAAGCCTCTTTTTCTTATTTTGCCATCTTAGCAATGGCTTTCCAATGCCACTCGACCTGTCAAACCTGCAGCTCGAAGTCTTATCTTCACAGTTGAAACTGAGACTTGCTTACGTCAACCCGTGTTAAGCTGTGCTTGAAGCTGTTGTCCTGTGAGCCACCTATCACGCAAGCTGTTGACTCTCAGAAACTTGTCTTCTGATTCTGTTGTGGCTTTGGGTCTGCCAGACCTCTTCCTGTCAGAGTTTCCTCCAGTTTCCAAGTGCCTTTTGATGGTGTAGGAAACTGTACTCGCTGACACCTTGGCTTTCTTTGCAATTTCTCGAAAGGAAAGACCTCCACTTTAAAGGGTTATAATGGTCTGTCTGTCTTCCTTTGTTAATTGCCTTTTTCTCGCCATTATGACAGCAATATACTCCTTCCTGCAGTGCATTATTGTCCAAATAATGCTTCAGAGGGTGTAATAACAGTCTATTCCAATACTGCTTTTATACAGACAGGGGGTTTGTAATCAAGTAATCAGCAGAGGTTGGGACACCTGTAGGAATTGTTTGCATCAACTTTCAAGGCTTAATTTACTTACATTGCTGCAGAACAACTGTAAGTTGTTATGTTAACCCATTACTTGTTCCCTGAAGGCCTTTTTTCACAATATAACTGTGCAATTTACATTATTTTCCCGTTTTTGCGAACCTAAACTTCTTTTTTTTTTTTTTTACCTCGAGCAGTTTACTGCTCACCTTTGTACCATTTCAGGTTATTCACTGGACTTGAATTGTTTAAATTTCAATAAAAACTGGAAAAATTTAGGTGTTCTAAAACTTTTGACCGGTAGTAGTATATATATATATATATATATATATATATATATATATATATATATATATATATATATATATATATATATATATATATATATATATATATATATATATATATATGCGCGTGTATATATATATGTGTGTGTGTGTGTATATATATATATATATATATATATATATATATATATATATATATATATATATATATATATATATATATATATATATATATATATATATATATATATCTCGGGAATCGAACCATGTTCCACACCTTGAGTTCAAGGAATAACAAGCATTTATTGATGAACCAAGTACACAGCGCTGTGGAGGGTGTAAGGGTTATACAATTCAATTGAACAGCATAATTCCAGACACTCCTGAGTTCCTTACAGAAAGAACTTCCTTATATACTTGCAGAGTGTGATAAAAATCTCCGCTAATTTTGGCAAGTTTCAGCAGTATAATACACAATGGGGGAAACGTTGACCAGTACCCCCACCAATGTCCTATCTTCTTTGGCATGAGCAAAGGGCAAGATGCGGGAGGGAGAAAGAGCACCGTGACATTCTCAAAACTTATCTTCCATGTTGGCTTTTGGTCAAGGACAGACAGACGCGTTTTCACTAGGGGTCTAACAAAGTAAGCGGTTTCACTATCTTTCTACATTTTTTGGCACAGTTGGACAATAAAACATAGTTCAAAACAAGAGGGAATATGGTAAGCTTAATCCCTTTCACAAAGCATCCATTATTAAATGCAAACCACAATTACATAAGGCACAATAAAAGGCATGATCTCGACATTCCCCCATTTGGTCTCTACGAGACTACGTATCACAGAGACCAGGCCACATCGGCTTTATTTGCAAAGCAAAAGAGTATAGTGTTATATGTGGCCACATCGGGCTTTATTGAGTGTTGTATGTGTGTCCTCCAAGGGCATGCCACGCACATAAAGTACCTTGCATGCATGTTTGAAAGGTGTCATGTTGTGCGTGTTTGGAACATGAAGACTCAGAACATGAAAGTCTATTAACGTTTCGGATCCACAACGAAGGCCTCTGGTCCAGATGAGGTTCTGCTCTGCCAGGGGGCCAACAACCTCCCCTGCGGAACTTGCTCCCCCCACCCTTTGCAGATGCGGTCCTTGCAGATCTTCGAAGTTAATCAACGATCATGCCCATGAGATCTCTCACGTGCTGCTGTTCTGGGGAATACATAATGTTGTCAGTATCTTGTGTCTCATGTTCCTGGTCAGGGTACAGAGCGTTAAAAATCCGAATCACTTGAAGCAAAGAGATCCAAAGCATTTGAAGCAAAGAGAGGGACTTCCTTTATGTCAAAGTCTCCCATGGACGCCTGGTCGGCTTGCGGGTCTAGGATATCCATGTCGGGTCCCTCGACTGCCAGACCCAGCATCGCAATCAGATCCATAGTTGGGTCGGAAGGGGGTGTACAGCTGTGAGCTTGTAATACATAAGAGGCGTTAGCCAGTACACGCAAGGGGTTTACCACACAAGTATCACAGTCATCACAAACATCAATACAGGCATCAGCCAGTTCCCACAAGGGATTTTCAACACAAGTATCACAGTCATCACAAAAATCAATACAATCTTCTGAAGCGCCGGTCACATCTGCCTTGTTGTAGGACCCATTCAGGTCGACGGCCTCTGTGGTCAAGATCATGGTCTTCCGACGGCGGTTTCTTCATCGTCCATCCTGAAAAATACTTTCTTACACACACCATGGTCAAATTCCTAGCCCCCCGTCCCACCAATTGGCATTTAGTTACCTTATCTCTCAGATGGTTGGCTTATTCATAGCCGCATTTCCTGTGTCGTGTCTGGAAATTCAAATGCCATATTTACTTTCACCAATTTCCGAAAATACCTTCTTTTTAATCATCTTCCCTACATCTAATAATACATGATTTACCAACCATTTCCCCCCCATTTGGTCAATGGAAATAATCGGTATTCTCCCCTTCAAAATTTCACTGTTATCCTATCAATACCTGGACATTTTTTCCCTTCCTTCCTAGATACGCGAATTTCACACCAGTATAAACCCACTGGAAAAATTATCTGAAAAATAACGAAATCGTCTCCAAGTTCTCTAGCTAATCTCCATCCGCAATCGCCAACTTTACCCTCCTATGCATTTTGCCTTAGGTTTTAGAACCTAGAGTCTACTAAAACAACAACTAGCCTCCCAAAGCCATTTCCCTGCAAGAGCGGAGGTTAGCCTTGCGGTCCACATGACAATCTTCTTCATTTTGCTCTATCACCTCCCTTTGAGCAATAATTCAATTGATGTGATTCCCACATACCTGGTGGAGTTTGTTCACCTGGTCTGCAGAGCCGTGATCCAATCTTCACCAGCCTCCAATCACCTCCTCGATTGGGGTCATTCTGCATGTAGCAATCTAACACAACGTTTTTAAACTTTACATTCATTGGTCCCCCCATTTGCAAGCCAACCCCTTGTATCACCTTCTTATCTCAAAAACAACAGTCCATAACTAACCACTTTCCTTTATTTCCTGTCTTTTCCATTAACATTTTACAACCTTTTCCTCTACTTCCTCAACAATTCCTAACAAAGTCACCTGTCATTGACAAATAATCCATCTGAGTCGACTTTCCAATCCAATCATCTTTGCACTTTCCACGACCTTCTTCACACTTCCTCCCAAACCTTTCCTTCAGACACAACCCACATGAGTTATGAATACAATTTCCCCTTTCAGGCGCATGTCTAGCCACTCACAAAGTGTCCACAAGACAATGTCACCATATTTCACACCTCTGCTCTCGAGACCACCCAGGGGTCCCTTGAGAGATGCATCCTAATGTTAATCAGCTCTCGAGAGCTCAATTTTGAACGGGGGTAAAACCCAGCAATACTCAATTCTGCCAAGCAAGAGGCCAGAGCAGTATCACTCCCTCTTCCCTCTGCCCACCATAACTGGCAGACAGACAATGGCGAGCCACAAGCCCCAACCCTACAAGGCTCCAGCTCCCATCCAAAGGACACAAACTCCCTCAGACTGGCATAATCTCTTTGCCAGCTTATGTACGAACCAATATTGCAAACAAATAGTTTTTCAAACAAAACTCAGTTGTCACCCTATTGCATCATATTGGCAGAATTTACTTCAGCTCTCTACCACTCTTGTGTTCGAGTGGTGCCCCAAAATGACATTGCACGAACCCTTTCAATACCTGTCTAAACCTACTGCCATTTAACGACGCTTCCCAGATGACGGTTCCCCATACACTATTCTGGCACAAATTGTTGCATCCCACAGATGCCACGATTATTTGAACAAACTCATTTTCCTAATCCACCTTTTCAATTTTCATTTCAATTTAAAGTTAATCCAATGTCCTCTAATACCTCTCTTAGCATCCATGCACCTGTTGCAGACACCTGTTTTAGCCTCTGGCCCAATAGCTGCCCAATAAACAAATAATAAAAAGAAAATAACCTGATCTATTTATTGAAATAGACCTAATTCTCATGTTGGTCAATTTTTTCACCCACTGTGACTCTCGCGTCAATCCTGCCATTTCCAACCACATTTCCAGCGAGGATGACGTCACGATTTCACACCTTTCCTCCCTTGAACAGCGGGAGTCCTCCAAGAGATGCATTCCGATGTAAATCACTTCAAAGTACCCGAATAGCCCTACGGACTGCATCACTGAAATAAATCCTGGCTTCAAATCAACTTTCTCAAACTTAACTATGATAAATCTGAAATAATCGCATCATCTTCCTTCGAACTCAGAGCACACCGACCAGTATACATCAAACATTGGATTCATATTTTCACAGACCTCCACCACTCTGTTAAATCCTAAACATGCCCAATGGGCAATCCCCTCTGCTCAGGGCTGCAAAATGCTGGATTCTAACCTTCCCAAACACAGCTCTTGTCTGCCAGGCTGCAAATTCAAAGCATTTTCAGTCCCCCTTTTTTCCCATACACTAGCCAGTGTAAGCCAGCCAAACATAAACAAAGAGGTTCCAGCGAGCTGTGACCTCCATAACTCTAAACAACTCCACTGGCACTTTTTAAAACAAACTTTCCCAGTCACTTACTAAAATAAAGTGCAGCTCTTGTCCGTAGATATACGTTAACCAAGATTACATGAGACTTGACAACAATAGTACTGCCCCGTGGAGCAAGGTATCAGAGACAACTCCCCTCCACCTTGACTTACCCCAGGTAGAATTTGGCTACCTACAGAGAAAGTACCTGCACAACACATTTACAAACCAATTCGTCCCCTCGCATTAGGGGACATCACAAATGTTCCACCACAATTCACAGCAGGTGACCACCCACCTGCCTTCTGTCGAAGTCCAGTTCAATTTTCTGAGTTTCCATTCACAGACAGACAGACAGACGAACCCCCAACGTACTAACAGGATGGTCTCACAGAGGCCATTCCATTCAAATCTGTAGGCTGCCACGATTTTTCCCGCCAGGACACACCATCGTAGTCACCATAGTCACACGACATGTCAGCAGACACAGTGAATGACATTCGACACCATAACAGACACCGCAGATACTGCTCCTCCTTGATCCATATCTGCAGACGCAGTCAGACACACCCAGTCGGACAGACAGACTGGCTCCACATTACAACTGCAAACATCCGAAATGACAACAGCTAACACCAAATATTTATTGTCCCCCTTTCAGGGAAGTCAAATCAACCACCATTAAAGCACAAAACAGAAAACGACCATATACTCAGAGTATATACCATATACTCAGAGTGAGACCCGAAAATCAAGCAGACAGACCGACAATCGAACCTGTCTTTCGACACTGCCGAACGACAAGTCTGCAGACACTGAGGGAGTGACTTTCGACCCCCAGTAAATACCGCGGACACCGCTTTGGTCCGCACCTGCAACTCCATCACGCGCCTCCAACTTCTTTCTCGGCGCATCGATCAACACAAATGTACTCTCCTCTCCATTAATTGATCCACACTGTACCTCGGCACACATCCTCAGATAATTAAATACATGTTTTAATCCAAGCGTGCATCCTCGCACCAGCTCCACCACCACCTTCCAACCACCGCAGGTGCACCTGAACTCCATGGCACACCCGCAACTCCCTCAAAATCAGTGTTCAAAGACATGACTCCATGGACAGCCAGAAAGTCAGACAAATACGGACACACACACACAGAGATAGATACAGGTGGGTTATCGCCTGCATTCTGTACAAATTCCATGTTCCTGTCCATAAGTTGGCCCATCAAGTGTAACCCCTTTCACGAAACCTTTTCTGAGGGTCAAATGTAACAGACAGACAGACCGGCAAATAGGCAGGGGCAAACCCCGAGGCCCCAGACACCATCACCACACACATACCCTGCATCACATAGGAGTATCAACATTTGTCATAGGAGTATCAACTTAAAATATCCACCCGCTCTGGTCCTCCAGAGCTGAGGAAACCAGCCAACCTGAGCCCGACAGCAAATGCCATATGTCTTCGTCTCAAATCGAGGGCAAAATTTCACAATGGCAAACAATTAATATATTGTCCACATTCATCTTGGTCACCCCAACCCATCCTGGCTCTCCCAAGAGCTCCGTGTCCGGACAGACAGACAGATAAACAGACCGGGTGAAACCATAACCATCCATCCTTTCGATTGGACTCACGCCAGCATCACATGTCATTCTTGCCTTCATTCAACGCATTCTGCCATCCCAAGTCGGCCAAATACAAGCCCCGGCCATGCCGTTGAATAAACACCCAGTCGGTTGACAGCCTATCATTTTTGACTTTTACTCCCATTCTCCCTTGCTACATCTGGAGAGCCGTTAATGTGGGGATGTAATTGAACACTTGTTTTAAAGCCCTGTCTACACATGCTCTCCATAACATACTCATTATTCCCTGCCAATTTTCCCCAGCAGACTGAGTCCCACATGGCATCTCAAAATCTAAACTGATACCTTTTATTTCTTCCCCAAATTTACTCATCCGGATTGCCCAACGCCCGCAGGCAATTTGGGGAACCCCTTGTCAATCAATGACACACATCAATGACACACACACAATAAACACAAATACACGCTGCAATGACAGATCATTCATTCCCTTATACACACAATCCAATCCAAAGATGATTGGACCTACCTGTGAACTTACCTGGCTCCTTGCTGTGATGTGAGCCTATCCATCCCTTGGTTTCTACCTGGATTTCTTTCTTCCTGTGCTTTTGAAGTCTCAGCACTTCTCCTGCCTTTCTCCTATCTGGTACCTGCGCTTTTCTAATTCCAGTTTAATTTATCCTTCTCCAAAAATCACATAAACATTTCCTATTTCCACATATAAGAAATAACCAATATCTCCCTTGAGATACAAAACAAAACGCTTCCAACTCTAGCATCCCAAAGTCTTCCTTGGAAGCATGCTCGACAATGCAGCACTGCTTCCACTCAGCACACAACATACATGTGCTCACTCCAACACATCACTTCAAGCTACCTCATCACTCGCATTGTTCACACACACGAATGCGTCCCCTGCTTGTGCACAGCACGGTCCGCATTCCTGTCTCGATTCTGTCCCACTTCGCTGTTCCCCGCGAGGCAGCTACTCCGTTGCCCCGGCAACCTGCCTGCATGTCTCGGCTCGCGTGTTTACAGCTGGATTCCACACACCTCGTACATTATAATCCTCTCTGTTTTATTTATCCAGATCTAACCTCATCTTTTGTCCAGAAAGAGCTAATACTTGACCTGCCTATAGCATATTGTCAGAACTCCTTCCTTTGGGTAAAAACTGCACTGGATGTGCATGCCTTAAATCCTGAGACGGGACAAAGAAGGCCTTGAGGGGGGGGGGGGGGGGGGGTTTATCAGATACACACATCCAGTGCGTAGCTTAACTTAAAATACTCATCGTCCTACCTTCCTTGGGCTAGTCCCTCCAGCGGGTCGAAGATCGGGCCGCCCCCCGATCTGTAATACCCTTCTCTTAACACAGTACTCATGCCGGAGTATTCTTAACACCAATATCTATTACCCATTCTTATCCTTATTCTTCCATATCCTTATAAAGGTGCAACCAGCCGCATCTTACCTGGCTCATTTTAATCCTTTATTCGCCTGACTCGGCCACCCGAATGCGTCGAATACACGCACTCCGTCTCCAGAACTCAAATCATCCTAGTTTTTACTTCAGATTGAGTATTACTCCAACATACCTTAATCTCCCTTAAGATATTTAATTAACGTGCACGGAACATTTTCCCGTCCATGCACCCAGGCGGTCGCTCCCAGCGCACGGCAGCACGACCCCCATTTGCAAGAAGCAGCTCGTGATGCGTACAAGGCGCAAGGAAGCGCCCCGAGGCCATCCACCGAAAAATCCTGCCTTTTAGTTTACCGCGCCGATATTTCCCTAATCCGGTCCTCCCGCGGCGCTAACTCGCGGTCAATGCTTATATAGCGCTTCTAACTTGTCTAACTTATCACCCATGCCAGGGCTTTCCTAAAGGGGTTCTCCCTTCTTAACTTAGCTTAACACTTATCCTGGCCATCCTCCTTGGGTCCCCTCCGTTAGTCCGCAGCCAATACTTTCTCTGGTTACTATCAACCCCATCAACTCCATCTTGTCTCTAGACTGCCCTGCCTGGGAAGTTCTTGGCTTTACCAAGAAGTCCCCCCTTTTTGCTAACTGACCCCCATTTCTTGGTTCATCAATAGACAACTTGTTACCCGAGCCAAATAGGCCTGTACTTACACACCAGATTCCAATTTGTTCGTGATCCAAGCACGGAACGACGAAATGGAAGACAGACAGCCTGAGTGAGTGAACGGAGCTCAATTTGGAAAGACCCCTCAGTATGAAAACTCACGTTAATCGAATCAGTGCTGGCCAGCCTCTCCGCTGAGTCCCCACAGGGTCTGCCTCCCAAATATCGCTCAGAGTCGGATCCCACTTCTGACACCAGATCTCGGGAATCGAACCATGTTCCACACCTTGAGTTCAAGGAATAACAAGCATTTATTGATGAACCAAGTACACAGCGCTGTGGAGGGTGTAAGGGTTATACAATTCAATTGAACAGCATAATTCCAGACACTCCTGAGTTCCTTACAGAAAGAACTTCCTTATATACTTGCAGAGTGTGATAAAAATCTCCGCTAATTTTGGCAAGTTTCAGCAGTATAATACACAATGGGGGAAACGTTGACCAGTACCCCCACCAATGTCCTATCTTCTTTGGCATGAGCAAAGGGCAAGATGCGGGAGGGAGAAAGAGCACCGTGACATTCTCAAAACTTATCTTCCATGTTGGCTTTTGGTCAAGGACAGACAGACGCGTTTTCACTAGGGGTCTAACAAAGTAAGCGGTTTCACTATCTTTCTACATTTTTTGGCACAGTTGGACAATAAAACATAGTTCAAAACAAGAGGGAATATGGTAAGCTTAATCCCTTTCACAAAGCATCCATTATTAAATGCAAACCACAATTACATAAGGCACAATAAAAGGCATGATCTCGACATATATATATATATATATATATATATATATATATATATATATATGTATATATATATATATATATGTATGGGTATATATATATATATATATATGTATGGGTATATATATATATATATATATATATATATATATATATATATATATGTATGGGTATATATATATATATATATATATATATATATATATATATATATATATATATATATATATATATATATACACACACACATGTATGGGTATATATATATATATGTATATACAGTGCATTCAGAAAGTATTCAGACCCCTTCACTTTTTCACATTTTGTTATGTTGCAGCCTTATGCTGAAATCGTTTAAATTGATTTTTTCCCTCATCAATCTACACTCAATACCCCATAATGACAAAGATAAAACAGGATTTTAGAAAGTTTTGCAGATTTATTAAAAAGAAAAAACTGAAATATCACTTTGACATAAGTAGTCACCCTTTGCTATGACACTTGAAATTTAGCTCAGGTGCCTCCCATTTCTCTTGATCATCTGAGATGTTTCTGCACCTTGATTGGAGTTCACCTGTGGTAAATTCAATTAACTGGACATGATTTGGAAAGGCACACACCTGTCTATATGAGGTCTAACAACTGACAATGCATATCAGAGCAAAAACCAAGCCATGAGGTCGAAGGAACTGCCTGCAGAGCTCAGAGACAGGATTGTGTCGAGGCACAGATCTGGGGAAGCCTACAAAAATATTTCTGCTGCATTGAAGGTTCCCAAGAGCACAGTGGCCTCCATAATTCTTAAATGGAAGAAGTTTGGAACAACCAGGACTCTTCCTAGAGCTGGCCGCCCGGCCAAACTGAGCAATCGGGAGAGAAGGACCTTGGTAAGAGAGGTGACCAAGAACCCGATGGTCACTCTGGCTGAGCTCCAGAGATCCTAAGTGGAGATGGGAGAAACTTCCAGAAAGACAACCATCACTGCAACACTCCACCGATCTGGGCTTTATGGCAGACTGGCCAGACGGAAGCCAAACAGTTAAATCTTGGTTTCATCAGACCACTGAAGCTTGTTTCTCACAGTCTGAGAGTCCTTTAGGTGCTTTTTTGCAAACTCCAAGCGGGCTTTCATGTGTCTTTCATTGAGGAGAGGCTTCCTGAAATGATGCAACCAGAAGCCACAGGCTGCATATGAAACAACAACAGTTGATGAGCCCATAAAAGCAAAACAGCTTTACCCTACTATGCATTACTGCTATATTTTAACACTTGCAATTGGGCTCACATTATGGGATTCGTCCAGCGAAGGTTTATAGCCCAATTTTTTCAGGAAACGGCTGACTAGTCCTGATGTTCGATTGGAGGTGGAATTAATTAAGAATTATGCCAGCATGCCAGTGAGAACTTTGCTATTCTTGATGAACGATGCCACAGGATCCTTACAATTCACCAACTGAGGCTAGAAGATGGGACAACCAGCTTAACGTCCATCTGTGGGACGATGGACTTTGTGATGCACAGTTTATAATCAGGCCGAGAATCAATCCCAGACTATTGACAGCTCAAAAGGTAAATGGACTATCTCCACACCATCCTGTCAGACAATGGTTGCCTGCCTTCTCAATGAATTTCATAATTCAACATTTGTGACTCTTCAACCTTTTAATGTTTCTCATAAGTTTTTGTGTTGTTATTAATCATTTTGCTTGTAAATAATATGTACCTCACCTTGATTTTGCTCATGACCTGATTTTGTTCTAGTTCACCTGATGCCAGCCGCTGGCAGTTTGACTTGCCAATGCCTGGCACACGGCATACTGCCTCAAATTCAAGCTCCCCGACATATAGAGGTGGGAACAGGGACATTTTATATGGACAGTGTGAGCTTATAGAATGTCTAAAAATTACATTTCATATTCTGGCGATATAAAGAGAGCTGGATAGTTACACTTTTTTTTCTTTTAGATACCGTACTACCTTCTTCATTTAACGTACTTTTAAACATGTGACTTCTTAATGTAACTCTCTTCTGTTTTGTTATGCAGACATGATTGGTCATTTTGTGATTATATTTTGTATATTTTGAGAAATGGTTCACAAAGTTGATTAACCTTCATTCAAAATTGACTGTCGATGCAAGACGATTGCACAATAATATTCACAGGAAGAGATAATTCCATTAACAATGCTCACGTCACATTCACATATTCCTCCACTTAATCCAACTAGTTGCTTGACATATTGCATTATATTTAGAGATAGAGTTGTTCATAGCTGAGCATGCATTTCCCAAAGGACAAAAAATTAGTAGGAAAAGTCGAAACAGGAGAAACAAACTGGCACGTATGCAACAGCCTCCTTTACTGCGAAGATACGTTGACAGTCTTCGGAAGGCTAAACACAAGCAAAGAAGTAAGGAATATCAAGATCGGAAGCTGAAGAAATAGGAAAACTACAACAGCACTCGGTAGAGCGCATACCTCCACTAGGCTGAACAGTTTATGTTTTGTATCCCACTGATAGGCCGGATCTGGATTCGGACCTAAACAAAAATCTAATCGGCTCGTTTTTGTCACCTACCCAACTTATCTACCTAGTTTTGTCATAACTCGTCCACAACTTTTTTTAAATATCATGTTATATATCGCTTTTCTCCTGATCTCTCAATGGTGAAAAATCACTTTGAGAAATTAAATAACTCTCGTGTATGAATCCATATTCAGATCGTCACCAAATTCGAATCAATTCACAAAGGCAAACCCTTGTCACACACCCAACCTCTCCACCAAGTTTCGTCCAAATCCGTCCATAACTTTTTGAGATATCGTGCTATGTATCGATTTTGGCCCTATCACTCAATGGTGAAGAATCACTAAAAAAAATTGTCTGATCTGGATCCGGATTTGAATCTTCACCAAAATTGAATCAGTTCTTCTTCTGTGTCACATACGCAGCCTCTCCACCAAATTTAGTCCGAATCCGTCCACAACTTCTTGAGATATCTTGTTCACAGACAAACAAATAGACAGACAGACAGACAGGGGTGAAAAACATAACCTCCATCCACCTTTGGTGGCGGAGGTAATAAGTAATAGGGGAAAATTGGAATCTGCAGCAGCATTAGCAACAAATGATGGGAAGATGAAAACTTGCGAGTCTGCAGATAGATGGGTGTGATCAGAAGAAGTTGATAAACACAGATGTAGTTACTCCACAGTAACTCTTCCTTGAAGAGCAATATGAGGATCTGATGTGGTATGAACTCAGATGAGGCAGGACCAGAACTTTGAGATCAAGAACAGAGCAAATTAAAGATCAAATAGATAATCATAAATCCCCACCACATGTGATATACTGTTAGCCATAGTACATATCTCCTTTCCTAAAGTTCATTTATATTGCGTCAGATCAATTTCTTAATCTGAGCAAAGTTACTGGAATTTTTATTATTATTATTATTTCCGCTATCAAGTGAGTACAAACAATGTTACTGATTTAACTCCTTTTGCAAAAGTCTGTAGTATTTTTTGTTTTTGTAAACTGTATTTTTATTTTTTTTTGTATACAAGATCGAGGCTCGTGTAAGAGTTAACATTGATCACAAAAAGACAAACTGACACATAAAACATAAAACATGTGATAAAGGGAGCGGGAGAAGAAGATGGAGAGCAGGGACATCGGGAGATCTGTCGGAGGGAGAGGGCTTTGGGGGAGGAGGCATGGGAAGGGGTTGGGGTGGGAGAGGTAAAAAAAAAACTCGTAGACACTGCTAGGACTTCCAGGAAAGAAGTCGGTGTTTCAAAAAAGTGGATCTGGGGTGAATTAACGGGGGTAGAAAAGATCAAGGTTTTGGATGGGGGATATTCTTTATTCTTTTTGGATGGGGGATATCAAGGTATTTTTTACAGTGCATTGCATTTTAATTATTTCAAATAGAGTTAGATGTTAGAGGGATGTGATGGCACTCTGCTCCTAAAGGTAGTATTTAGTACCCTTCCTAAAGTGCAAAGTTGTCGTCGGATATCAATCAAGTGGTCTAGCACATTACCTTGGCCTTGTAAGACTCGCGTACAATCTCATAGCGACGTGGTAATTTTTTCCGAGACTAGTTGTTTTTCCTGAAACTTTAACTTCTGTCTTCAGCTGTGTTCGAACCCACAACCTTGGGATGCTGCTCATTCTTATCAGTGCTACACTACCCTACCATGAGTTTTGTGCTGGACTAGCTTTTAATGCAGAAATTTGCTTTGTCAGGAATCAAATAAAGCTAGACAACCCAGAGCCAGCCTCTACTAAAGCCATTCTGCCATGTATTGTCTGTGGTGTTTCCCCCCCCCTTGAGGAAGGATATCTACTGCTCACAATTTTTGAAGTCCTTCCATAGTGACAGTACAAACAACACCTATTACTAAGCGTAGAATCATTGTGAAAACAACCTCTAACATTTATTTTAGAATTTTATTTTTATTTAAAATAACCAGACTCGGTGTTGTAGTAGTTAGAGCGTCCGTCCACTTTGAGTTTGGGAGGCCGGAGGTTCAAACTCGTGCCGAGTCATACCAAAGACTTTAAAATGGTACTTGCTGCTTCCTTGCTTGATGTTCATCATTTAAAAGGGATAGATTACGGCAAATATTTGCAATCATAGCAATGGTAGGATTTCTTATAATTTATTATAATGGAACTCGTATTTTATTATTATTTCTTTGTATTTGTCTTTAAAATGGTAAAAAAAAAAAAAAATTCAATGGTAGGATTTTCCCCTTGAATGGAGGTTAAATATCAGTTGCTACATAAGATTTTTTAATCGCCCTGAAAAACTGAGCATTACAAAAAAGCTTTAAGGTAGGTAGTTAAGCATTGTGGAAGATAAAGTTCATCGTGTGATGCTGCCATTCGTCCTTATGGCTAATAAAATAAAATAAATTAAATAAATCAAGGCACATCCAACAAATCAATTTTTGTGGGCATATTCTCAATACACCTCACAGCACGATCTCCAATGGTCCAATACACCTCATAGCACTACTTCCAAAACACCAAGTGCCACCACACATTATTGCAAACGCAAAAATACACCCCAACACCCCAACTCAACAAATACACCCCAACCCGTTCTAGAACGGGCACTCGGTAGAGCGCATACCTTCGCCGCAGCTACTGTTCTGTACTTGGCATGGGAGTGTAGGGAACAGAACAACAAAAATACGATTTTGACCTTTTCGTGACCTTGACCTTGACCTTTGACCCGATTGCTCCCAAAATCTAATCAAATGTGTCCCGTATAATAACCAATCATCCCACCAAATTTCATGCAATTCGGTTGAATACTTTTTGAGTTATGCGAATAACATACACACACACACACAGACATACAAATAAATACACAGCGATCAAAACATAACCTTCCGCTTTTGCGAAGGTAATGATGAAAATGATATTGTACCCCTCATCATTCTCTATATTTTGTAGACATGTGCCCCATTAACCACCCCACTCCAGCCTCCACTCATTTAATATCTACTGTCCTTCACTTGCTTCCTCAACATGTCTATAGGGTTTGGCGAATGTGTAGTCATGTCATACGCAGTCCCGGTTGAGACCACTATGTGGTCAGAATATGAGACCTGAGTCCTTTGCCCACATGACAAATTCATTTGGTTGGCTTTACCTTTTGTCAGGTAAAGATGGAGACAGAGGAATAGGTTGGATACAGAAGATTTGGAGGCATAGACAGATATTTGGATTTGGAGCTTGTACATATATTACTTGAACAAGCATTCTGAGTATTGCGCTGCAATACATGTCCCCTACCGGCATTGGGTAGCACTGTCATAGAAGACAGTATTATGACTTACCGCACTCCAAATTATAGTCCGGAAAACTGTTGGAGAAATTCCCAAAGTTCAAAGTGCCATAACGTTGTCAAAAATGATCGAAACGTCGTGAAGTTCGAACTTGATCTGTAACTTATCATGGGGAAACCATGTGCCAAGTTTGGAATCATTAGCATTAATAGTTTAGAAAAAAAGTCCGGAAAGCTGTTCTTTGCATGACGGACGGAGGGACGGAGTGCAAACCTATAGTCCCCTCCGATGTACACCGGTAGGGGACTAATAAGGGCATTATGAGATAGTCTATCTTCTCATGAATTACAAGGACAATGGAAAAAATCAGGATGCAATGGAAAATCAACATAGTATGCAATTTGAGCCTAAAATCCCAGTATCATGGGCTACGTATCCAAATGGGAATGCTGAACAAGCCAACACTAATCATTACGAAATAACTAAAGTAGCAATATGCTGAAATTGTGACATGCTGACGTCGCTGTTTATTTTGCCTTTCAAAGTAATTTTACCCCCACCACCGAAGGTGCATGGAGTTTGTTTTTACCCCTGTCTGTTTGTCTGTTTGCTTGTCTGTCTGTCTGTGAACAAGATATCTCAAAAAGTTGTGGATGGATTCGGACGAAATTTGGTTGAGATGTTGGGTGTGTGACACAGATGGAAGGATTCGATTTTGGTTAAGATCTGGATCCGGATCTGGATCTGAGAATATTTGATGTGAATCTTCATCATTGAGAGATAGGGCAAAAAACGATATATAGCACGATATCTCAAAACGTTGAAAACGGATTCGGACGAAATTTGGTGGAAAGGTTGGGTGTGTGACAAGGACGAAATGATTCAACTTTGGTGAAGATCTGAATATGGAGCCGGATTAGAGAATTTTTTTTTTAAAGTGATTCTTCACCTTTGAGATATTGGGCCAAAATGTTATATAACATATTTCAAAACGTTGTGGACGACTTATGACAACTTGATGGATGAGTTGGTTAGGTGACAGGAACAAGCCGATTCGATTTCGGTATACAAAGTTTATAGACATTGGTGTTTATTGATTTGGAAAAGGCCTATGATAAAGTGCCTTGACAAGAGTTGTGGAATTGTTAGAAAGAGAGAGAGAGAGAGAGAGAGACTCGTGCCACAGAAGTATGTGAAGCTGATCCAGGATATGTACAATGGGTGCTCTACACAAGTGAGATGATTATGTGTAACATGAGAAGAACATGTGAGGAACGAATACATCAAAGGAACTGTGAAGGTGGTTGAGGCATTGAAGAAGGTACAGAGAAGTAGATTGAGATGCTATGGTCATGTGATGACAGGTATGTGAGTAGAAGGATGATGAGAATGATACCACCTCGAAAGAGATGGCAGAGCAGACCGAAGAGGAGATGGAGTGATTGTGTGGAAGCGGACATGAAGGAGAACGGTGTGGATAAAAAATGGGTAAATGATCGACCCAAATAGTGGAGCAGGATCCATGTCAACAACTCCACTTGAAGTTGGACAATAATTCTGAATAATAAGAAAACAAAGAAGAATACAAAGTTTATAGACACATCTTAAGAGATATTACCCTCTCATATGTATCCTAATGTGCTACTTACAATTCTACTTAATGTTGTTACATCACTGGTTAAATTGCATGTGGGGTAAATCAATCGGTAAGTCTTCATTTTTAATCCATATCATTGAATATAACCATTCCTACTTTATTTCCTTACTGCTATTATATGTTACTAGCAGAAGTACCCGGCATTGCCGGGCAGGGGAGGGGAGGGGGAGGGGGAAGGGGAGGGGAGGGGAACGGGGGGGAGGGGAGGAGAGGGGGTGAGGGGAGAAGAGGGGGGAGGGGGAGGGGAGAGGGGGAGGGGAGGGGGGAAGGTGAGAGGGTAGGGGGGAAAGGGAGGGGTAGGGGGGAAAGGGAGGGGAGGGGGAGGGGAGGGGGAGGGGGAAGGGGAGAGGGTAGGGTAGAGGGGGAAGGGAGGGTGAAGGGGAGGGGGAGGGGGGAAATGGAGGGGGAGGGGAGGGAGGGGAGGAGGGAAGGGGAGGGGAGGGATATAGATGGTTACTGGCAATTGATCACATCCACAAATGATGTAATCCACACAATTTATGTACTTTACATAACGTTAATAGGAATAAATGGCCATGTTGGTGGGAAATACAGTTTGTTTGAAATAAATCACAAATATCAGATGAAAGTTTTTAAAATTTAGAACTATTCTCACTCAGAGTTAAACATCACCGCAATATTACGCGGTTGCTTCGACGTTTTCTGTGAATTATATGTCATCATTGTGAGATTTTTTTGGATTTTTTTTTTTTTAATGAGATTTTGACATTTAAAAAAAGGCAAAAAAGCATCAGAACAGCTGTGAAAAAGCATCAAAACAGCAGTGAAAAAGCATTAGAACAGCAGTGAAAAAGCATTAGAACAGCAGTGAAAAAGCATCAAAACAGCAATGTAAAAGCATCAAAACATCAGTAAAAAGCATCAAAACAGCAACAATTGTCCGGTGATTTTTCAATCACCGCAGCTAAATGTGTCGGAGTAATTAACTATTTTCCTTCGTGCCTTTTTTGTGTGTTTTTTTAATACACATAAATACATAAAATCACATAAAATACACATAAATACACATGAAAATCAGATCAGAATCAGAATCAGAATCGATATTCTCACAATCATCACAACACACCAGACACGTCGTTAATTACGCAGTGCTTCCTTGTAAACAATGTTCTTTGTCTTTCCTTGTTCGGAGAGGATGTATAGATTGTTCTCTTGTCCTACCCGACTACATCCTACGTATAGTTGGCCATGGGAGAAGCACGGGGAATCAAGGTTCAGTCCGACCACCTTGAGAGATTGTCCTTGCGCCTTGTTGATGGTCATGGCAAAGCTGAGCCGTACGGGGAATTGGAGCCTTTTGAACTTGAATGGCAGATCAGATGGTATGATTGGTATCCTCGGAATGAAGACCTGTTCCCCGCTCTAGTTTCCCGTAAGTATGTTGGCCTCAATTACGTGAGGCATCAACTTTTTGATAGCCAGTCGTGTGCCGTTGCACAGTTTTGGAGGATCGATATTTCTCAGGAGCATGATTGGAGCACCTTCCTTTAGATGGAGTATGTGGGGAGGCACACCCGGAGGCTGTAGCGAGTTGAGGAACTCTACCGGGTAATGGACAGTCTCGTGGTCGTTTTGGATTGAGTCGACAGATCGGTAAGTTTTTAGATCCCCAGGAATAGTCTGCAGAAGATCCAAATTGATTTTGTCCACTGCATCGTTCTTTGGAGCTAGAATTGCCCTTTCACAGAGCCAGGAGTGATTTCGGTAGTTGGTGGGGATGTTGGGGAAGACGTTCGCCTTGAGTTCGTCAGCCGTGGTGACATTGTTGCCGCATGTTACGATGTCCAGTCCATCTTCAGAGCACGTCTCCAAATCTCCGTTTCTGATCTGTAACAGCTTCGCTGAAAAGGCGCCTGCGGCTACATCTCCATGAAGGGTGACACGCATGTGTGTGCCGAGTTTCAACTTCGTCACTTTTGACCATAGAGGAGATGCCTTTATACAGGAACGAAGTTCATCTGCCTTGGTTCCGCGTGGTATGACAGGCAGGGTCTGTCGGAAATCCCCTGCCATCAGAAGAGTAATGCCTCCCATGACAGTCTGAGCGTTTCGAATATCTTGCAGTGTGCGGTCAACTGCCTCCAGTGCAACTCTGTGAGACATTGTGCACTTGTCCCAGACAATGAGTTGGCATTGCCGAAATACCTCTGCGACAGCCGATGACTTGGAGATATGGCACATTGTCTGCTCCGTGTTAGTGAGGTTGAGGGGGAGCTTGAAGGTTGAGTGGGCGGTCCGGCCCCCGGGGAGAAGAGTGACAGCAATTCCGGAAGAGGCAACAGCCAGAGCAATCATCTTTTTCTGCCTGATTTTTGACAGGAGGAGGTTCATAAGGAACGTTTTTCCAGTGCCTCCAGGTGCGTCCAGAAAGAACAATCCACCTTCAGAAGAGTGTATGCTCGCCAGCACTTGCATGTAGATCTGTTCTTGCTCCACTGTCAGTCTTGGCTCGTTTTCATTGATGTAGTTTTCCAACTCTTGTGCGTTGTATGAAGTCTCTCGGAGTACTTCCCAAGCCAGGTGATTCTGTTGTTGTCGCTGTGTTACAGGAAGGCCAATGACCTCCAGCGAATGTCCTCCAAGAGAAAGCAGTTTGTCTTCTATGAGTACTAAGGCTTCATTGTAGATCGCATCGGAGTAGTCTGCTTCAGCATGAACCTGTCTTGCCCTGTGGAGAATGTCCTCGCTGAGATTGTCACGATTGTTATTCCACAGTTGTACCGGATTGGAGAGACCGCAAGTTTGTAGCATGATGGAAAAGAGATTTCTCAACAGGGCTGGAGAGCGTGAGACTGCTGCTTCTTCTAGAGTGGCATCCCAGTGGCTGTCATCCTCCAGAAGGCCATGCAGGTGGCAGGCTTGGTGGACGGTGTCGCAAACCTGGCCGTTGAATGTTCTCAGTTCTTGGAAAGAGATGGGTCCTTTGACATGATGGAGTAGAAGGCGCAGGAAGAAGCATTCGAAATTGTTTGGATGTACAGTGTAGACCCGTCCAATTGCATCTGAACGACGAATGTTGGGATGTCCCACAACTCGTGCTCCTTGTGTACGTCTTTTCCACATCTTACTGCCAACCACTCAGGTGTAGTACTGTGGGACTTCATTGTAGATGAGTGTTTTGGCGAATTCGTCTTGTTGACACAATTGGAAGAATGCGGTAAGTGTAGTTGAACTTGGTGGTTCTGCTGCTTTTTGCCTTGCGTTGCCTTCTGTGAAATACACTCTCTGGCCATTCTCAAGATGTACGGAAAGGTGTACAACGGTTGGGTAGCGTTCGTGGATAGGGAAGTTGAGAACTCTCCAGATAGCTTCGTTACTACTGACGTAACGCCCCAGCTGATATGACTCGATCTCGTCGTTTTTGTTCCTCTGAAGGCCGAACATCGCCATGTCCGAACCTTTGTTGACGTATTTGCACACGTATTTGATTGATTTCACTGAGTTGCAGAACTCAACATTGAGATGAGCCTTGAACATTTTAGAGAGAAGTGGACAGTATGGTACAATCCATCGGTTGTCAATGTCTATGCTTCTGGTCTCGGAAATTGAAATAGATGTTTCAGATCCACTGCTTTCAGGCTTTCTCCTCCGGTAAAGTGGGTATCCATCCAGACCAGTCTGCGTTTCCTTGAGAAATGCCCTAGGATATCGCTTGGTGCATTTACCGTCCTTCATACACGGAGACGATGGATTCAGCCGGCTGCAATGGCCATGCACCATCTGCGTTTTGACGATGTTGAACAGCTCTGGATCCTCATCAGGGTTTGGAAGTTCAGCACTGATAAAAGAGTCTACATTGGAAGCGTGGATCTTTTCTTCTAGCCACACCAGAATGTGGGCATGGGGCAGGCCTCGTTTCTGCCATTCAATGGTGTACATGAAGCATCGGACAGTCCTGAAAACTTTGCCCTTCTTAATTGTCTGCATGAGTTCCTTCTGTTTCTGGTGGAATACCCTTGCGACAATGTCATGGCGATGTGTTGGCTGCTGGTTGATCATCAACTCTCGCTTAATTTCTTCCCACTTCGGATTACAAGTGAAGGTAAGCAAAAGGTCGGGGCGACCGTAATTGCGTACGTATGCCATCGCATCCTGGGTCCGCTCGTGCATGTATCGGGGACCTCCGGTGAACGTGGATGGCAAGATGACCAGTTGTCCCATGTTCTGAACATCTCCGTCATTGTTGACAGCATCCCTGAGGTGTGCGTACGATTCTGCCCTCAGTTGACGTTGGTGGAGCCGGATAAAGAGGAGTCTCTCACTTTCGATTTTGGCATACATGTCGACGATGAACTGGTGGAACAGATCACGGCACTGCAGGATATGATTCGTGGAATTCTTTCTGACCATGATGTGGAAGGCATAGAAGTCATTCGCAGATACTTTCTTTCCCCGGCCGCCAGCTTGTTCAACTTCAAAATGATAGCCATCTTGTCCTTTCCAGAAAATCACAGGGTACTGGAGGGCGTCATAGAATCGGTGAGTCTCCGAAAGCCGCTTCGTGCTGTTGTCGCGAAGATGCAGGACGATGTCGCGATTGTTGTACTGCTCTCCTACCATGAGAACTGCAACGTCATTGTTGACTGGCTCGTTAAACCGACGTTCGTGCTCTCCGTGAGGACGTTTGTCAGCTCGAATTACGACCTTGTAATCAGGTCAAGGCATTCTCTCCAATGTCGACTTGAAGCTGTTGACCAGTGCATTATTTGAGTGGAGCATATCTTGTAAGGCGAGGATTAGTTCAGAGCGTAGGTTAGGGAAGTTCTGTCCTCGTCGGGAAGCTTCTTCTCGGTGGTCACCCATAAAATAGATTTGTAAACATTTCGGTTGCTCACCTGGTTGAGGGTGGATCGAGCCAATGAGGTGGTATACCTGGCCTTGCACCTTGAATGTAGGCATGAATCCTTGCTCAGTGACGAAGTCATTTGGAACGAAGAGTTGTAATTACGGATTTCCTTCAGGAAGTGTCTGGATTGAGTCATAGTTGATTGAAGTAGTTCTTTCAAAGGTTCCGGTGGAGATTGGAGAGAAGGCAAAAGGACATTGCCTCCCCTGCAACACATTCCTGGTGTTTCTCCTTTCCATTTCAAGGCATGGTAAAACTGACAGGTGAACGACATGGAGCCAATATCAACGTTTGAGGAGTAGTCAGTGTTCGGATTGTAACTGAATGCAGCCTTCTCCCATGCAATGGCCGGCTGCCATCTGCCTGATGGTTGCCAGTTGTTGAGTCGTTTTTGGCGCTGTTCTTCTGTCTCCTGCTGTCTGGCCCTCGCCACACATTGTTGATTAGCGTTCAGACGTGCCTCTGTCTCATCTTCTGTCTCTTGCTGTCTGGCCCTCGCTAAACGTTGTTGATGGTTGGCGTTTAGATGTGCCTCTGTCTCATCTTCTGTCTCTTGCTGTCTGAATCTAGAGACACGTTCTTGATTGGCTTGTCGATGGTGAAAAGTATCTTCATCGGTTTCATGGAGTCTCCGATCAGCGATTTTCCTTGCTCGGGAGGTTGAACGCGACAAATTTCTTTTCTTCGGTGCCATTGCCTTTATCACAGTCAGTCTTCCAGTCACTCACTCGTAGACAAATTCAAAATACCAAATTCAAAATACTCGTAGACAAAATACCACGTTTACACGTGGTAAGAAACGACGCAAACGCAAGATTGCAACTCTGCGTTGTGTCGTGGGCGTGGCCAACGTGGCCTCATGCTCCCAGGTGATTGGCTAACTCGAGCTCGAGCGAGCCATAATGCGCTACGTTATGGCAAAAAATATGGATCTAAAGATGAAAGAAAAAAAACCTATGTGGTGTGAATGGCAATGTTCCTCGCTGAAATGTGAAAAAACGCAATCGCTTTTCGCTCTGAATTACGTGCGAACGCGTAACTGTGAGTTTATGGCGGCAAGGATGGAACATCACGTGATCGCTCTGAGCGAATCAGCGCGCTGCTCTGCGACCGGCTCAGTTTCCGTGTATAATATTCCTCACTGAAAAAAAATATGGATCGAAAGATGAAAGAAAAAGAAACCGATGTGGTGTGAATGGCAATGTTCTCGCTGAAATGTTAAAAAACGCAATCGCTTTTCGCTCTGAATTACGTGCGAACGCGTAACTGTGAGTTTATGGCGGCAAGGATGGAACATCACGTGATCACTCTGAGCGAATCAGTGCGCTGCTCTGCCACCGGCTCAGATTCCGTGTATAATATTCCTCGCTGAAAAAAAATATGGATCTAAAGATGAAAGAAAAAAAAACCTATGTGGTGTGAATGGCAACGTTCCTCGCTGAAATGTGAAAAAACGCAATCGCTTTTCGCTCTGAATTACGTGCGAACGCGTAACTGTGAGTTTATGGCGGCAAGGATGGAACATCACGTGATCGCTCTGAGCGAATCAGCGCGCTGCTCTGCCACCGGCTCAGATTCCGTGTATAATATTCCTCGCTGAAATGCGCTGAGGTAAATATGAATAAAAAATATGGATCTCGTGCGAACTCGTGTGAATCGTGATCTCGTGTGATCTCGTGTGAATTACGTGCGAACGCGTAACTGTGAGTTTATGGCGGCAAGGATGGAACATCACGTGATCGCTTTGAGCGAATCAGCGTGCTGCTCTGCCACCGGTTCAGATTCCGTGTATAATATTCCTCGCTGAAATGCGCTGAGGTAAATATGAATAAAAAATATGGATCTATCAAATATTTTTCGGTAGGCCATGTTCTTCCCAGGCTCAATGGCCATGTCTATGCCAAATATCAAGCACGTGAGCCTCTCCGTTTAGGAGTCTATCGGTAACATTACACACACACAAACTGTGTTGTATATATATCGATAGACTTATTGCAGGAAAGTATTCCAACTACGATTAGTCGTGGTGAGATTGCTTGTAGTTGGATTTGGCACGACAACTTTAACATTTCTTGTTTAGTTCTACTTTTGAGCCTTCTGGGGAAAATGCTGCATTGATTATTCCATTTCATCTTCTGAAATACCTGCACCAACATTCTGTCTTAGAACCCTCTTCCAGTCTTGTACCAAACTGTTACTTAACACTGAGGCTGCCATTATTAACATCACAAGTGTTATTTTTTACAAGGTGGAACAAAGATCAGCGACATGCTTCATACTTCTGACATGAACCTTCAATCACATGGACCTGACACAGATGACAGCAATTTTTTTTATTTTTTTTTGTATACATAATCGAGGCTCGTGAAAGAGCTAACATTTATCACACAAACAAATCAAACAGACAAACAAAGTGTATAAAAAGGGGAGCGGTAGACAAGATGGGGAGGGAAGGGGAAGCACATAAACACAACATTTGTGAGGGACATCGGGAATGTGTGGGGAGGAGAGGGCTTGGGGGGAGGTGGCGTGGGAATTGGGGGGGGGGGGGCGGGGGGGTGGGAGAAGTATAAACACAAGGACACCAAGGACTTCCAGGAAAGAAGTTGGTATTTCAAAAAAGAGGATTTGGGGTGAAATTAGCAGGGGTAGAACAGATCAAGGTTTTGGATGGGGGAAGATAAGAGATGGTGGTGAACAGCTGTTTTAAACACCTGGAGGGAGGAGTGGGATTGAAGAGAGTGAGGAAGTTTGTTCCAGAGTTGGGAGAAAAGAGGAATGAAGGAGTGAAGGTGAGCAGAGAGTCCTTGATTTTGGCAGTTTAACCATAAGAGGGTTGCAGGCAGATCTTGTGCGACCTTTAGGAATATTTGGGGGACAGAGCCCAGAGGGAGCTGGAGGAGCAAGGCCGGAGAGGAGTCGGTAGAAGACAGAAAGACCATCAACCTGCCTTCGGTGAGTAAGTGAAAGGCCCTCGGAGTTAGCTTCATCGCGGGAGATTCCAATGATTCTGAACGCTTTGGTTTCAACAGCGTGAAGCCGAGCTAGTTGTGAGGCAGGAGCACCAGCCCAGAGGGGAGAGCAGTACTCCATTGAGCTGCGGATGAAAGCCTTGTATGTGGTGAGGAGCTCAGGTGTGTCAAGGAAGGACTTCGCACGACGGAGGATGCCCATTCGGCGACTGGCTTTGAAGGCCAAATTTGAAATGTGGTTTTCCCAGGAAAGATCATGGCAGATAGTGAAACCCAAAAGCTTGAGTGACAGAACTTCTTGGAGAGGATTATTCAGAAAGTGGATGGGAGGGTTGTCCAGTCGGTCTTTTCGGAGAGACATCGTAAGAGAGTGAGATTTGTCAGGATTGAAAGACATGTTTCTCCTTAACTACTTACATATTCTACTTAACTGACTAATCCTATTTTGATAATTTGGACTTGCTCTCAAATGGTGTCAATCTTACCTTAAAGATCGTATGTCTACTATAAACACTGTTGGCTGTTCATCAGAACCACTCAACAAGCTGTTGGTGTTTCAGAGAGTGAATTGTCCACTTTTGTTTTCTATTTACCTGCATCCACTTGGTGCATTTTTGCAGAATTTCAGTTGATCAGTTTCCATTGCTATCCTGATGATACCCAGATCTATCTACAGGCTATGAGCCAGACCCTCAAAATTTGGTCAACAGCGCCATCCATGGGGAGTAATGCTATTTATGATTTTGACAAGGTATATGTCCCCAGATATTGAAAATATAGGATAGCATTCTATACCTCTTGGCCTTCTTTATGTTAGCAACCTTTATGCAACGTTGCCCTAACGTGTGGAAAACTGCAGTTTTGGGACCTAAATCACATTAGTCAATTTTCAAATGAGCCTCAGTTGCCCACAAGCACCCTAAAATATTAACTTTCTCTGTATTTTATTACTTAAAATAAATCTGTTATCATTGCATATAAATAGTGGGGTTTATTTCAATATCAAGGGGCAATGTGAACAGTTTGTTGCAGAACAACACTGTAGGACCTTATTGTAGGACTGTAGGACCAACACTGTAGGACAACAAATACACTAGGACCTCAAACAACCTTAAACCTGATATTGTGCTCTCTTATACAACCCTAAATGTATTTCCCTCTGAAATTGATCCGTGGATGCCAATGAACTTTATCAAACTTACTGCTGCTAATGCTGACCTGCTGCTCCTTGGCCCATAATCAGTTCTTCAAACGTTTCAAGCCCAGACAGTGTAACTTGGGCATCACCACATGGTCTCTGCTTCCAGGGTTTCAAATCTAGGTGTCACCATGGATACAAATACTTCCTACATTCTATCGTTTGATCAAATCGATAAATCTATATTCTTGCATCTGCACAATATTGCCTCGGTCCACTTAGGCTTAAATTCAAGGATTACTGGAACTTTGGAGCATACTCTCATAATTTCATACTTGGACGACCGCAACTCAATGTTAAGAAGCTTACCTGCTGCCATTCAGAATATAGCAACCAGGGTCATAGTTCAAGCTCATAAATATGACCACATCACTCCAATCCTCAACACATCTCACCGGCTCCCAATACACCGGTTTATTGATTTTAAACTATTGCTAATAATATTTAATATTTCCTCGCACCAAGGTCTCTTAAATTTTTATATTTTTGCAATTGCTTTTTCTTAATTTTTTTTTACTTTTTTGAAGGACATTTTACTCTTCCTTCCATGTAAAGTGCTTTGAAACTTTGCTTGTAAATTAAAAGGGCTATGTAAGATATTGATTGAATGATTGATTTGCTGCAATTTGTTGATTTTGGTGTTTTTATTCTCCCTCTTTTTCTCATGCTTGCCTTTATGGACTGTAAAAGGTGGGGGTATTGAGAGAATGGCGTGTACTCTGAACTACATCAGTGTTGTCACTAATTCTCAAAGTCCCTCTGGTAGCTTGAACAGGCGTCATGCAAAATTCCTATCAGCAGCCAGAACCAGTGTAACACAGATATTGCCATCAAAATTCAAGCCACTGCTAGGCCAACCTTTGTGGGAGTCTGATAGGCCCAAAACTTCAGTGCTCAACACTGTCTCGAAGCAACGCTCTCAAAGTTATGAGGCCCTTGCTGCTGCTTTACCTAAAGCCCTTGCCTCCATGCAGCAAAAATCATGGAGCTCTGAGTGTGTGAATAAGGCTCGCATGCCATTACGAGTTCGAGAAAGCCACTTATCATCCCAGTTCCTGAAGCTATATCGCTCTATGCACACCATCAGCCACCAGGATGTCTTGACCTGTCCTCCAATATGCTGTGTGCGTTCAATTGTCTCATTGTATGAGCAGAACCAGGAGAGTGCATGGAGTCAGCAAGGAAGCCCTCCTGGCATGCTTAAGTCGAGGACTCGATTTGGATCTTCAAGAAATGGGCAGCTTGTAAAAGGAGCAATGTCAAAGCATCAACAAGATATGGAGAGTTTGAGGCAACGTTGTCGCTCGCTTCCAAATCTGGAAGTTAAAGAAATTAATCCTGCAGGCAGTTCCTTCGTGA
Organism: Myxine glutinosa; assembly: GCF_964187855.1. Lineage (NCBI taxonomy): Eukaryota > Metazoa > Chordata > Myxini > Myxiniformes > Myxinidae > Myxine > Myxine glutinosa. The sequence continues at coordinate 113,034,674 of NC_136264.1, forward strand.
CCACACTCTGCCATCATGCCGTGCTACCACAGAAACAGATGAGCTATTCTTTCTCTGTGGAGTCTCTCATGCAAGAGGAACCTTTTTCCTTCAATCCAAAGCAAAACAACAGTGGTGATTCAGAAAAAAGTATTTCAAGTGTTGAGGGAGATATCAGAGATTCCACTCTGTCTTTCAGCCCTGGACAGAATGCAAAGGGAACCACAGAAAGCAATGAAAATAATTGTTTCTATACTGATAGTGTAATGACAGCTAGTGGCACAATTAGTGCGAAGAGCTTCTCCATCTGTGTACAGAGAGAATGCGAAAGTGATTCCTGCCTGCAAGTAGATACTTCTGCATTGAACAGTACGTTCTCCAATTCAGCCTTAGGAGCTACCAATGAGGTTGAACCTTTACCCAGGATCCCAGTCTCTGAATATCGTGCATCGTTGCAGATATCTGCAGTAAATGAGACACAGGACTTCATTAATCTGGAAAATGAAGCACAAGATCCAAGTCAGGTTTTGCACCAGCAACGGCAGCGCCTCACTAAATGCAAAGGACAATGTCCAGCATATTTCACCAAATTCAGCACTTGGCTCCAGCATGAAAGGAACCGGCCACGAGAGCTTGAGCTTGATGGAGCCAGACCCCAGCGTAATTGCAGGCCAGACCTCACACGCTCTGCATTGCTTGTTGGACCTTTGCCCTTTAAGTTGAAGCCATGCAAGAGAACAGCACTGCCTTCAAGCAGGTCTAGTCCAGCTATGCTGGAACTTGGTGAACTCATCAACCCTGTAGTTGGAAATGAGCCACCAATCAGAAAAGAGGCCAAGTTTAAGGGCAGCCTTCCTGGTACTGGGATTCTGAAACGTCTCCTGGCCGAGTGCAGAACATGGACTCCAGAATGCAAGTCTGCCTTCAGCTACTCTCATCCCTCCCTTACATCTCTTCTGTAATCACAGCTATTTTTGTTGTGTACTCATTTTGGGAGAAGCAGAGGTGAATGTAAAAAGCTTAAATCTTAAATGCTACCTATACATGGCCAGCCTTGCATATGATCTCTTCACAAAATGCATTTATTATTTAGCCTGCAGTTCATTCTTTATTTTTCTTCAAAATTATGCATTCTTTAAAACATGTGCTTTTGGGATTAGTCCCTCAAGAATCACACAGAAATCCCTCATTACGTTACATTAGGCCAAAGTCTTCTTCCATACTAATTTCAGAAACTCTGCTCTCCCAGCTGTAATGTCCATTGCCATAATGTCCATTGCCATAAATTGTTCTCCAGTATAAGGCAAACAACACTTCCTGCATGCCCTGTGCTAGGCCACTCGGCAATGTCCATTGCCATAAATTGTTCTCCAGTATAAGGCAAACAACACTTCCTGCATGCCCTGTGCTAGGCCACTCGGCTGCCAATTGTTTCATGTGCACTGTCATTGCCCGAAGAGAAAAGGATGCTGACTTTCTGTTATTTCCAAACCATTGCATGCACCATACCCCATATTGCTTTTGTGGATGTGGAGTAGTTTTGTTTTCGTGTTGATGTTCCCAGCATGCTGAATTAAAGTTGATATTAAGAGAAAATGCACAAGATGGCCAAATGAAGGATTTGCAAATTGTATTCCATCAAATTTTAAATTTCTAATATTAAAATATATTGCAATGGTTGTTGACATTTGCTCTAAAAAATTGCAAACATTATAAATGGCTTTCTTTTGGAAAGAGACAATTTTTGATCTGCAAATCTTTTTCATGGATCCTAATATGGCAAAGCTACATTTTACAGGAGCTGGTAAAGGTATGGTACGACAGAAACATTTGATAAGACAATTTCAGAATTCCAGTAATCTCTGAATGAATGAAATGAATGAATCTCTGTTATCAAGATATTACTTCATATAGAGATGATGCACACACAATTCAGTGGTTATGCCGTTTGATTGAAGATTTAAATATTGCATTATTCACATGGTAAAATCCACTTTTTGTTCACTCCTTTGGTGTTTTCAATTGAGTCAGGAAATTTATTTTGATCGAGGAATTACGAGTAAAAACATTGAAAGGGATATAACTGCCATAACATAGTCACGAAATTAATCAATGTATCATGAATGTATTATATTGGTAGTTACATGGAACCTCAACTGAAATGTCATATTGCATCCACTAATGGATGTAAGGGGCCATCTACGTATTGGTTGTGTAAATATATCCTTGTATTTGCACCCCCACCCTACTCCTCTGCCCCCCCCCCCCCATTCCTTTCCCTATAAGTACAGAGAGAGGTAAGTCATCCTTCAAAAGGAATGTTGACTGAGCTGCTTCGTATACCTGTTGGTTCTTTATAAACTGAAGTCGAAAAAATATTCAGAAAACATTATTTATGTCACATAACTACAATAAACAATGTCATAGGACTACAATGTCATCATAGGATTACAATGTCATCATAGGACTACAATGTCATCATAGGACTGCAATGTCATCATAGAACTACAATGTCATCATTAGACTACAATGTCATCATAAGACTACAATGTCATCATAGGACTACAATGTCATCATAAGACTACAATGTCATCATAGGACGACAATGTCATCATAAGACTACAATGTCATCAAAGAACTACAATGTCATCATAAGATTACAATGTCATCATAGGACTACAATGTCATCATAAGACTATAATGTCATCATAAGATTACAATGTCATAATGGGACTACAATTTCATCAGAGGACTACAATGTCATCATAAGACTACAATGTCATCATGAGATTTCAATGTCATCATAGGACTGCAATGTCATCATAGGACTACAATGTCATCATAGAACTACAATGTCATCATAAGACTACAATGTCATCATAAGACGACAATGTCATCATAGGACGACAATGTCATCATAAGACGACAATGTCATCATAGGACTACAATGTCATCATAAGATTACAATGTCATCATAGGACTACAATGTCATCATAGGACTACAATGTCATCATAGAACTACAATGTCATCATAAGACTACAATGTCATCATAAGACGACAATGTCATCATAGGACGACAATGTCATCATAAGACGACAATGTCATCATAGGACTACAATGTCATCATAGGACTACAATGTCATCATAAGACGACAATGTCATCATAGGACGACAATGTCATCATAAGACGACAATGTCATCATAGGACTACAATGTCATCATAAGATTACAATGTCATCATAGGACTACAATGTCATCATAGGACTACAATGTCATCATAGAACTACAATGTCATCATAAGACTACAATGTCATCATAGGACTACAATGTCATCATAGGACTACAATGTCATCATAAGACTACAATGTCATCATAGGACGACAATGTCATCATAAGACTACAATGTCATCATAGGACTACAATGTCATCATAAGATTACAATGTCATCATAAGACTACAATGTCATCATAGGACTACAATGTCATCATCAGATTACAATGTCATCATAGGACTACAATATCATCATAAGACTACAATGTCATCATAAGATGACAATGTCATCATGGGACTACAATTTTATCAGAGGACTGCAATGTCATCATAAGACTACAATGTCATCATAAGACTACAATGTCATCATAGGACTACAATGTCATCATAAGATTACAATGTCATCATAGGACTACAATGTCATCATAAGACTACAATGTCATCATAGGACTACAATGTCATCATAAGACTACAATGTCATCATCGGACTACAATGTCATCATAAGATTACAATGTCATCATAGGACTACAATGTCATCATAAGATTACAATGTCATCATCGGACTACAATGTCATCATAAGATTACAATGTCATCATAAGACTACAATGTCATCATAAGACTACAATGTCATCATAAGACTACAATGTCATCATAGGACTACAATGTCATCATAAGATTACAATGTCATCATAGGACTACAATGTCATCATAAGACTACAATGTCATCATCGGACTACAATGTCATCATAAGATTACAATGTCATCATAAGACTACAATGTCATCATAAGACTACAATGTCATCATAGGACTACAATGTCATCATAAGATTACAATGTCATCATAGGACTACAATGTCATCATAAGACTACAATGTCATCATAGGACTACAATGTCATCATAAGATTACAATGTCATCATAGGACTACAATGTCATCATAAGACTACAATGTCATCATAGGACTACAATGTCATCATAGGACCACAATGTCATCATCGGACTACAATGTAATCATAAGACTACAATGTCATCATAGGACTACAATGTAATCATAAGACTACAATGTCATCATAGGACTACAATGTAATCATAAGACTACAATGTCCTCATAAGACTACAATGTCATCATAAGACTACAATGTCATCATGGGACTACAATTTCATCAGAGGACTACAATGTCATCATAAGACTACAATGTCATCATAAGACTACAATGTCATCATAGGACTACAATGTAATCAGAAGACTACAATGTAATCATAAGACTACAATGTCATCTTAAGAATACAATGTCATCATAAGACTACAATATCATCATAAGACTACGATGTCATCATGAGACTACAATGTCATCATGGGGACTACAATGTCATCATGGGACTACAATTTCATCAGAGGACTACAATGTCATCATAAGACTGCAATGTCATCATAGGACTACAATGTCATCATAAGATTACAATGTCATCATAGGACTACAACGTCATCATAAGACTACAATGTCATCATAGGACTACAATGTCATCATAGGACTACAATGTCATCATAAGACTACAATGTAATCATAAGACTACAATGTCATCATAAGACTACGAATGTAATCATAACACTACAATGTCATCATAGGACTACAATGTAATCATAAGACTACAATGTAATCATAAGACTACAATGTCATCATAGGACTACAATGTAATCATAAGACTACAATGTCATCATAAGATTACAATGTCATCATAGGATTACAATGTCATCATAGGACTACAATGTCATCATAGGACTACATTGTCATCATAAGACTACAATGTCATCATAGGACTACAATGTCATCATAAGACTACAATGTCATCATAAGACTATGAAGTCATCATAAGACTACAATGTCATCATAGGACTACAATGTCATCATAGGACTACATTGTCATCATAAGACTACAATGTCATCATAGGACTACAATGTCATCATAGGACTACAATGTAGTCATAAGACTACAATGTCATCATAAGACTACAATGTCATCATAGGACTACAATGTCATCATAAGACTACAATGTCATCATAGGACTACAATGTCATCATAGAACTACAATGTCATCATAAGACTACAATGTCATCATAGGACGACAATGTCATCATAAGACTACAATGTCATCATAGGACTACAATGTCATCATAAGATTACAATGTCATCATAAGACTACAATGTCATCAGAGGACTACAATGTCATCATCAGATTACAATGTCATCATAGGACTACAATGTCATCATAAGACTACAATGTCATCATAAGACTATGAAGTCATCATAAGACTACAATGTCATCATAGGACTACAATGTCATCATAGGACTACATTGTCATCATAAGACTACAATGTCATCATAGGACTACAATGTAGTCATAAGACTACAATGTCATCATAAGACTACAATGTCTTCATAGGACTACAATGTCATCATAAGACTACAATGTCATCATAAGACTACAATGTCATCATAGGACTACAATGTAATCAGAAGACTACAATGTAATCATAAGACTACAATGTCATCTTAAGAATACAATGTCATCATAAGACTACAATGTCATCATAGGACTACAATATCATCATAAGACTACGATGTCATCATAAGACTACAATGTCATCATGGGGACTACAATGTCATCATGGGACTACAATTTCATCAGAGGACTACAATGTCATCATAAGACTGCAATGTCATCATAGGACTACAATGTCATCATAAGATTACAATGTCATCATAGGACTACAACGTCATCATAAGACTACAATGTCATCATAGGACTACAATGTCATCATAGGACTACAATGTCATCATAAGACTACAATGTAATCATAAGACTACAATGTCATCATAAGACTACGAATGTAATCATAACACTACAATGTCATCATAGGACTACAATGTAATCATAAGACTACAATGTAATCATAAGACTACAATGTCATCATAGGACTACAATGTAATCATAAGACTACAATGTCATCATAAGATTACAATGTCATCATAGGATTACAATGTCATCATAGGACTACAATGTCATCATAGGACTACATTGTCATCATAAGACTACAATGTCATCATAGGACTACAATGTCATCATAAGACTACAATGTCATCATAAGACTATGAAGTCATCATAAGACTACAATGTCATCATAGGACTACAATGTCATCATAGGACTACATTGTCATCATAAGACTACAATGTCATCATAGGACTACAATGTCATCATAGGACTACAATGTAGTCATAAGACTACAATGTCATCATAAGACTACAATGTCATCATAGGACTACAATGTCATCATAAGACTACAATGTCATCATAGGACTACAATGTCATCATAGAACTACAATGTCATCATAAGACTACAATGTCATCATAGGACGACAATGTCATCATAAGACTACAATGTCATCATAGGACTACAATGTCATCATAGAACTACAATGTCATCATAAGACTACAATGTCATCATAGGACTACAATGTAATCATAAGACTACAATGTCATCATAGGACTACAATGTAATCATAAGACTACAATGTCCTCATAAGACTACAATGTCATCATAAGACTACAATGTCATCATGGGACTACAATTTCATCAGAGGACTACAATGTCATCATAAGACTACAATGTCATCATAAGACTACAATGTCATCATAGGACTACAATGTAATCAGAAGACTACAATGTAATCATAAGACTACAATGTCATCTTAAGAATACAATGTCATCATAAGACTACAATATCATCATAAGACTACGATGTCATCATGAGACTACAATGTCATCATGGGGACTACAATGTCATCATGGGACTACAATTTCATCAGAGGACTACAATGTCATCATAAGACTGCAATGTCATCATAGGACTACAATGTCATCATAAGATTACAATGTCATCATAGGACTACAACGTCATCATAAGACTACAATGTCATCATAGGACTACAATGTCATCATAGGACTACAATGTCATCATAAGACTACAATGTAATCATAAGACTACAATGTCATCATAAGACTACGAATGTAATCATAACACTACAATGTCATCATAGGACTACAATGTAATCATAAGACTACAATGTAATCATAAGACTACAATGTCATCATAGGACTACAATGTAATCATAAGACTACAATGTCATCATAAGATTACAATGTCATCATAGGATTACAATGTCATCATAGGACTACAATGTCATCATAGGACTACATTGTCATCATAAGACTACAATGTCATCATAGGACTACAATGTCATCATAAGACTACAATGTCATCATAAGACTATGAAGTCATCATAAGACTACAATGTCATCATAGGACTACAATGTCATCATAGGACTACATTGTCATCATAAGACTACAATGTCATCATAGGACTACAATGTCATCATAGGACTACAATGTAGTCATAAGACTACAATGTCATCATAAGACTACAATGTCATCATAGGACTACAATGTCATCATAAGACTACAATGTCATCATAGGACTACAATGTCATCATAGAACTACAATGTCATCATAAGACTACAATGTCATCATAGGACGACAATGTCATCATAAGACTACAATGTCATCATAGGACTACAATGTCATCATAAGATTACAATGTCATCATAAGACTACAATGTCATCAGAGGACTACAATGTCATCATCAGATTACAATGTCATCATAGGACTACAATGTCATCATAAGACTACAATGTCATCATAAGACTATGAAGTCATCATAAGACTACAATGTCATCATAGGACTACAATGTCATCATAGGACTACATTGTCATCATAAGACTACAATGTCATCATAGGACTACAATGTAGTCATAAGACTACAATGTCATCATAAGACTACAATGTCTTCATAGGACTACAATGTCATCATAAGACTACAATGTCATCATAAGACTACAATGTCATCATAGGACTACAATGTAATCAGAAGACTACAATGTAATCATAAGACTACAATGTCATCTTAAGAATACAATGTCATCATAAGACTACAATGTCATCATAGGACTACAATATCATCATAAGACTACGATGTCATCATAAGACTACAATGTCATCATGGGGACTACAATGTCATCATGGGACTACAATTTCATCAGAGGACTACAATGTCATCATAAGACTGCAATGTCATCATAGGACTACAATGTCATCATAAGATTACAATGTCATCATAGGACTACAACGTCATCATAAGACTACAATGTCATCATAGGACTACAATGTCATCATAGGACTACAATGTCATCATAAGACTACAATGTAATCATAAGACTACAATGTCATCATAGGACTACAATGTAATCATAAGACTACAATGTCATCATAGGACTACAATGTAATCATAAGACTACAATGTCATCATAAGACTACAATGTCATCATAGGACTACAATGTCATCATAAGACTACAATGTCATCATAGGACTACAATGTCATCATAAGACTACAATGTCATCATCGGACTACAATGTCATCATAAGATTACAATGTCATCATAGGACTACAATGTCATCATAAGATTACAATGTCATCATCGGACTACAATGTCATCATAAGATTACAATGTCATCATAAGACTACAATGTCATCATAAGACTACAATGTCATCATAAGACTACAATGTCATCATAGGACTACAATGTCATCATAAGATTACAATGTCATCATAGGACTACAATGTCATCATAAGACTACAATGTCATCATCGGACTACAATGTCATCATAAGATTACAATGTCATCATAAGACTACAATGTCATCATAGGATTACAATGTCATCATAGGACTACAATGTCATCATAGGACTACATTGTCATCATAAGACTACAATGTCATCATAGGACTACAATGTCATCATAAGACTACAATGTCATCATAAGACTATGAAGTCATCATAAGACTACAATGTCATCATAGGACTACAATGTCATCATAGGACTACATTGTCATCATAAGACTACAATGTCATCATAGGACTACAATGTAGTCATAAGACTACAATGTCATCATAAGACTACAATGTCATCATAGGACTACAATGTCATCATAAGACTACAATGTCATCATAGGACTACAATGTCATCATAGAACTACAATGTCATCATAAGACTACAATGTCATCATAGGACGACAATGTCATCATAAGACTACAATGTCATCATAGGACTACAATGTCATCATAAGATTACAATGTCATCATAAGACTACAATGTCATCAGAGGACTACAATGTCATCATCAGATTACAATGTCATCATAGGACTACAATATCATCATAAGACTACGATGTCATCATAAGACTACAATGTCATCATGGGACTACAATTTCATCAGAGGACTACAATGTCATCATAAGACTGCAATGTCATCATAGGACTACATTGTCATCATAAGATTACAATGTCATCATAGGACTACAACGTCATCATAAGACTACAAT